>NC_091178.1:42188410-42205771 GCF_040958095.1 Procambarus clarkii | reverse complement strand
GAGGAGGAGGAGGGTAGTGCTGTGAAGGAGGAAGACGAGGGTAGTGTTGTGGAGGAGGAGGAGGTGGGTAGTTTTGTGGAGGAGGAAAAGGAGAGGTAGTGTTGTGGAGGAGGAAGAGGAGGGTAGTGTTGTGGAGGAGGAAGAGGAGGGTAGTTTTGTGGAGGAGGAAGAGGAGGGTAGTGTTGTGGAGGAGGAAGTGGAGGGTAGTGTTGTAGTGGAGAAAAAGGAGGGTAGTGTTGTGGAGGAGGAAGAGGAGGGTAGTGTTGTGGAGGAGAAAGAGGAGGGAAGTGTTGTGGAGGAGGAAGAGGAGCGTAGTACTGTGGAGGAGCAAGAGGAGGGTAGTGTTGTGGAGGAGGAAGAGGAGGGTAGTGTTGTGGAGGAGGAAGAGGAGGGTAGTGTTGTGGAGGAGGAGGAGGAGGGTAGTGTTGCGTGGGAGGAAGAGGAGGGTAGTGTTGTTGAGGAGGAGGAGGAGGAGGGTTGTGTTGTGGAGGAGGAATAAGAGGAGGAGGGTAGTGTTGTGGAGGAGGGTAGTGTTGTGGAGGAGGAGGAGGAGGAGGAGGGTAGTGTTGTGGAGGAAGAAGAGAAGGGTAGTGTTGTGGAGGAGGAAGAGGAGGGTAGTGCTGTGGAGGAGGAAGAGAAGGGTAGTGTTGTGGAGGAAGAAGAGGAGGGTATTGTTGTGGAGGAGGAAGAGGAGGGTAGTGCTGTGGAGGAGGAAGAGGAGGGTAGTGCTGTGGAGGAGGAAGAGGAGGGTAGTGTTGTGGAGAAAGAGGATTAGGGTAGTGTTGTGGAGGAGGAAGAGGAGGGTAGTGCTGTGGAGGAGGAAGAGGAGGGTAGTGCTGTGGAGGAGGAAGAGGAGGTAGTGCTGTGGAGGAGGAAGAGTAGGGTAGTGCTGTGGAGGAGGAAGAGGAGGGTAGTGTTGTGGAGGAAGAGGAGGAGGGTAGTGTTGTGGAGGAGGAGGAGGAGGGGTAGTGTTGTGGAGGAGGAAGAGGAGGGTAGTGTTGGCAAGGAGGAGGAGGAGGGTAGTGTTGTGGAGGAGGAAGAGGAGGGTAGTGTTGTGTAGGAGAAAGAGGAGGGTAGTACTGTGGAGGAGGAAGAGGAGGGTAGTGTTGTGGAGGAGGAAGAGGAGGGTAGTGTTGTGGAGGAGGAAGAGATGGGTAGAGTTGTGGAGGAAGAGGAAGAGGGAAGTGTTGTGGAGGAGGAAGAAGAAGGTCGTGTTGTGGAGAAGGATGTGGAGGAGGAGGAGGAGGAGGAGGGAAGTTTTGTGGAGGAGGAGGAGGAGGTTAGTGTTGTGAGGGAGGAAGAGGAGGGTAGTGTTGTTGAGGAGGAAAAGGGTTGTGTTGTGGAGGAGGAGGAAGAGGAGGAGGAGGAGGAAGAGGAGGGTAGTGTTGTGGAGGAAGAAGAAGAGAGTTGTGTTGAAGAGGAAGGTATTGTTGTGGAGGAGAAAGATGAGGGTTGTGTTGTGGAGCAAAAGGAGAAGGGTAGTGTTGTGGAAGAGGAAGAGGAGGGTAGTGTTGTGGAGGAGGAAGAGGAGGGTAGTTTTGTGGAGGAGGAAGAGAAGGGTAGTGTTGTGGAGAAGTAAGAGGAGGGTAGTGTTGTGGAGGAGGAAGAGGAGGGTAGTGTTGTCGAGGAGGAAGAGGAGGGTAGTGCTGTGGAGGAGGAAGAGGAGGGTAGTGCTGTGGAGGAGGAAGAGGAGGGTAGTGTTTTGAAGGAGGAAGAGGACGGTAGTGTTGTGGAGGAGGAAGAGGAGGGTAGTGTTGTGGAGGAGGAAGAGAAGGGTAGTGCTGTGGAGGAGGAAGAGGAGGGTAGTGTTGTGGAGGAGGAAGAGGAGGGTAGTGTTGTGGAGGAGGAAGAGGAGGGTAGTTTTGTGGAGGAGGAAGAGGAGGGTAGTGTTGTGGAGGAGGAAGAGGAGGGTAGTGTTGTAGTGGAGAAAAAGGAGGGTAGTGTTGTGGAGGAGGAAGAGGAGGGTAGTGTTGTGGAGGAGAAAGAGGAGGGAAGTGTTGTGGAGGAGGAAGAGGAGCGTAGTACTGTGGAGGAGCAAGAGGAGGGTAGTGTTGTGGAGGAGGAAGAGGAGGGTAGTGTTGTGGAGGAGGAAGAGGAGGGTAGTGTTGTGGAGGAGGAGGAGGAGGGTAGTGTTGCGTGGGAGGAAGAGGAGGGTAGTGTTGTTGAGGAGGAGGAGGAGGAGGGTTGTGTTGTGGAGGAGGAATAAGAGGAGGAGGGTAGTGTTGTGGAGGAGGGTAGTGTTGTGGAGGAGGAGGAGGAGGAGGAGGGTAGTGTTGTGGAGGAAGAAGAGAAGGGTAGTGTTGTGGAGGAGGAAGAGGAGGGTAGTGCTGTGGAGGAGGAAGAGAAGGGTAGTGTTGTGGAGGAAGAAGAGGAGGGTATTGTTGTGGAGGAGGAAGAGGAGGGTAGTGCTGTGGAGGAGGAAGAGGAGGGTAGTGCTGTGGAGGAGGAAGAGGAGGGTAGTGTTGTGGAGAAAGAGGATTAGGGTAGTGTTGTGGAGGAGGAAGAGGAGGGTAGTGCTGTGGAGGAGGAAGAGGAGGGTAGTGCTGTGGAGGAGGAAGAGGAGGTAGTGCTGTGGAGGAGGAAGAGTAGGGTAGTGCTGTGGAGGAGGAAGAGGAGGGTAGTGTTGTGGAGGAAGAGGAGGAGGGTAGTGTTGTGGAGGAGGAGGAGGAGGGGTAGTGTTGTGGAGGAGGAAGAGGAGGGTAGTGTTGGCAAGGAGGAGGAGGAGGGTAGTGTTGTGGAGGAGGAAGAGGAGGGTAGTGTTGTGTAGGAGAAAGAGGAGGGTAGTACTGTGGAGGAGGAAGAGGAGGGTAGTGTTGTGGAGGAGGAAGAGGAGGGTAGTGTTGTGGAGGAGGAAGAGATGGGTAGAGTTGTGGAGGAAGAGGAAGAGGGAAGTGTTGTGGAGGAGGAAGAAGAAGGTCGTGTTGTGGAGAAGGATGTGGAGGAGGAGGAGGAGGAGGAGGGAAGTTTTGTGGAGGAGGAGGAGGAGGTTAGTGTTGTGAGGGAGGAAGAGGAGGGTAGTGTTGTTGAGGAGGAAAAGGGTTGTGTTGTGGAGGAGGAGGAAGAGGAGGAGGAGGAGGAAGAGGAGGGTAGTGTTGTGGAGGAAGAAGAAGAGAGTTGTGTTGAAGAGGAAGGTATTGTTGTGGAGGAGAAAGATGAGGGTTGTGTTGTGGAGCAAAAGGAGAAGGGTAGTGTTGTGGAAGAGGAAGAGGAGGGTAGTGTTGTGGAGGAGGAAGAGGAGGGTAGTTTTGTGGAGGAGGAAGAGAAGGGTAGTGTTGTGGAGAAGTAAGAGGAGGGTAGTGTTGTGGAGGAGGAAGAGGAGGGTAGTGTTGTCGAGGAGGAAGAGGAGGGTAGTGCTGTGGAGGAGGAAGAGGAGGGTAGTGCTGTGGAGGAGGAAGAGGAGGGTAGTGTTTTGAAGGAGGAAGAGGACGGTAGTGTTGTGGAGGAGGAAGAGGAGGGTAGTGTTGTGGAGGAGGAAGAGAAGGGTAGTGCTGTGGAGGAGGAAGAGGAGGGTAGTGTTGTGGAGGAGGAAAAGGAGGGTAGTGTTGTAGAGGAAGAGGAGGGTAGTGTTGTGGAGGAGGAAGAGGAGGGTAGTGTTGTAGAGGAGGAAGAAGAGGGTAGTGCTGTGGAGGAGGGAGAGGGGGGTAGTGTTGTAGAGGAAGAGGAGGGTAGTGTTGTGGAGGAGGAAGAGGAGGGTAGTGTTGTAGAGGAGGAAGAAGAGGGTAGTGCTGTGGAGGAGGAAGAGGGGGGTAGTGTTGTGGAGGACGAAGAGGAGGGTAGTGTTGTGGAGGAGGAAGAGGAGGGTAGTGTTGTGGAGGAGGAGGGTAGTGTCGTTGAGGAGGAGGAGGAGGGAAGTGTTGTGGAGGATGAGGAGAAGGGAAGTGTTGTGGAGGAGGAAGAGGAGGGTAGTGCTGTGGAGGAGGAAGAGGTGGGTTGTGTTGTGGGGGAGAAAGAGGAGGGAAGTGTTTTGGAGGAGGAGAAGGTGGGTAGTGTAGTGTAGGTGGAAGAGGAGGGTGGTGTTGTGGAGGAGTCGGAGGAGGGTAGTTTTGTGGAGGAGGAAGAGGAGGGTAGTGCTGTGGAGGAGGAAGAGGATGGTAGTGTTGTGGGAAGGAGAAGGAGGGTAGTGTTGTGGAGGAGGAAGAGGAGGGTAGTGCTGTGGAGGAAGAAGAGGAGAGTAGGTCTGTGGAGGAGGAAGAGGAGAGTAGTGCTGTGGAGGAGGAAGAGGAGAGTAGTGTTGTGGAAGAGGAGGAGGAGGGTAGTGCTGTGGAGGAAGAGGAGGTTAGTTCTGTGGAGGAGGAAGAGGAGGGTAGTGTTGTGGAGGAGGAAGAGGAGGGTAGTTTTGTGGAGGAGGAAGAGGAGGGTAGTGCTGTGGAGGAGGAAGAGGAGGGTAGTGCTGTGGAGGAGGATGAGGAGGGTAGTGTTGTGGAAGAGGAGGAGGTGGGTAGTGCTGTGAAGGATGAAGAGGAAGGTAGTGCTGTGGAGGAGGAAAAGTAGGGTAGTGTTGTGGAGGAGGAAGAGTAGGGTAGTGTTGTGGAGAAGGAAGAGGAGGGTAGTGTTGTGGGAGGAGGAAGAGGAGGGTAGTGTTGTAAAGGAGGAAGAAGAGGGTAGTTTTGTGAAGGAGGAAGAGAAGGTTAGAGCTGTGGTGGAGGAAGAGGAGGGTAGTGTTGTGGAGGAGGAAGAGTAGGGTAGTGTTTTGAAGGAGGAAGAAGAGGGTAGTGTTGTGGAGGAGGAAGAGAAGGGTAGTGCTGTGGAGGAGAAAGAGGAGGGAGGTAATGTAGAGGAGGAAGAGAAGAGTAGTGTTGTAGAGGAGGAAGAGGAGAGTAGTGTTGTAAAGGAGGAAGAGGAGAGTTGTGTTGTAGAGGAGGAAGAGTAGGGTAGTGTTGTGGAGGAGGAAGAGTAGGGTAGATTTGTGGAGGAAGAGGAGGAGGGGAGTTTTGTGGAGGAGGAAGAGGAGGGTAGTTTTGTGGAGGAGGAAGAGGAGAGTAGTGTTGTGGAGGAGGAAGAGGAGAGTAGTGCTGTAGAGGAGGAAGAGGAGGGTAGTGTTGTGGAAGAGGAGGAGGAGGGTCGTGCTGTTAAGGAAGAGGAGGGTAGTTCTGTGGAGGAGGAAGAGGAGGGTAGTGTTGTGGAGGAGGAAGAGGAGAGTAGTGTTGTTGAGGAGGAAGAGGAGGGTAGTTTTGTCGAGGAGGAAGAGGAGGGTAGTGTTGTGGAGAAGGAAGAGGAGGGTAGTGCTGTGGACGAGGAAGAGGAGGGTAGTGTTGTGGAGGAGGAAGAGGAGGGTAGTGTTGTAAAGGAGGAAGAAGAGGGTAGCTTTGTGGAGGAGGAAGAGAAGGGTAGTGCTGTGGAGGAGGAAGAGGAGGGTAGTGTTGTGGACGAGGAGGAGGGTAGTGTTGTGGAGGAGGAAGAGGAGGGAAGGGTTTGTGAGAAAGGAGGAGGAGGTGGATAGTGTTGGAGAGGCGGAAGTGGAGGGTAGTGTTGTGGGGAAGGAAGAGGAGGGGAGTGTTGTGGAAGAAGAAGTGGAGGATAGTGTTGTGGAGGAGGAGGGTAGTGTTGTGGAAGCGGAAGAGGAGGGAAGTGTTGTGGAAGAAGAAGTTGAGGATAGTGTTGTCGAGAAGGAAGAGGATGGTAGTGATATGGAGGAGGAAGAGGAGGGTAGTGTTGTGGAGAAGGAAGAGGAGGGTAGTGTTTTGGAGGAGGAGGAGGATGGTTGTGTTATGCAGAAGGAAGAAGAGAGTAGTGTTGTGGAGGAGGAGGAAGAGGAAGGAAGTGTTGTGGAGGAGGAAGAGGAGAGTAGTGTTGTGGAGGATAAAGAGGAGGGTAGTGTAGTGGAGGAGGAAGAGGACGGTAGTGTTTTGGAGGAGGAGGAGGATGGTTGTGTTATGCAGAAGGAAGAAGAGAGTAGTGTTGTGGAGGAGGAGGAAGAGGAAGGAAGTGTTGTGGAGGAGGAAGAAGAGGGTAGTGTTGTGGAGGAGGAAGAGGAGGGTAGTGTTGTGGAGAAGGAAGAGGAGGGTAGAGTTGTGGAGAAGGAAGAGGAGGGTAGAGTTCTGGAGGAGGAAGAAGAGGGAAGTGTTGTGGAGGAGGAAGAGGAGGGAAGTGTTGTGGGAAGAGGAGGAGGGTAGTGATGTGGAGGAGGAAGAGGAGGGTAGTATTGTGGGGGAGGAAGTGGAGGATAGTGTTGGGGAGGCGGAAGAGGAGGGTAGTGTTGTGGAGGAGGAAGAGGAGGGTAGTGCTGACGAGGAGGAAGAGGAGGAGGGTAGTGTTATGGAGGAGGAAGAGGAGGGTAGTGTTGTGGAGGAGGAAGAGGAGGGGAGTGTTGTGGAAGAAGAAGTGGAGGATAGTGTTGTGGAGATGGAAGAGGAGGGTAGTGTTGTGGAGGAGGAAGAGGAGGGTTGTGTTGTGAAGGAGGAAGAGGAGGGTAGTGCTGAGGAGGAGGAAGAGGAGGAGGGTAGTGTTATGGAGGAGGAAGAGGAGGGTAGTGTTGTGGAGGAGGAAGAGGAGGGTAGTGCTGAGGAGGAGGAAGAGGAGGAGGGTAGTGTTATGGAGGAGGAAGAGGAGGTTAGTGTTGTGGAGGACGAAGAGGAGGGTAGTGCTGAGAAGGAGTAAGAGGAGGGTAGTGTTGTGGAAGAAGAAGTGGAGGATAGTGTTGTTGAGGAGGAGGGTAGTGTTGTGGAAGCGGAAGAGGAGGGTAGTGTTGTCGAAAAGGAAGAGGAGGGTAGTGATATGGAGGAGGAGGAGGAGGGTAGTGTTGTGGAGAAGGAAGAGGAGGGTAGTGTTGTGGAAGAAGAAGAGAAGGGAAGTGTTGTGGAGGAGGAAGAGGAGGGTAGTGTTTTGGAGGAGGAAGAGGATGGTAGTGTTGTGGAGGAGGGTAATGTTGTGGAGGAGGAAGAGGAGGATAGTGTTGTGGAGGAGGAAGAGGAGGGTAGTGTTGTGGAGGAGGAAGAGAAGGGTTGTGCTGTGGAGGAGGAAGAGGAGGGTAGTGTTGCGGAGGAGGAAGAGGAGGGTAGTGTTGTGGAGGAGGAAGAGGAGGATAGTGTTGTGGAGCAGGAAGAGGAGGGTTGTGTTTTGGAGGAGGAAGAGGAGGGTAGTGTTGCGGAGGAGGAAGAGGATAGTAGTTTTGTGGAGGAGGAAGAGGAGGGTAGTGTTGTGGAGGAGGAAGAGGAGGGTAGTGTTTTGGAAAAGGAGGTGGAGGGATGTGTTATGCAGAAGGAAGAAGAGAGTAGTGTTGTGGAGGAGGAGGAGGAGGGTAGTGTTCAGGAGGAGGATGAGGAGGGTAGTATTGTGGGGGAGGAGGAGGAGGGTAGTGTTGGGGAGGCGGAAGAGGAGGGTAGTGCTGACGAGGAGGAAGAGGAGGATAGTGGTGTGGAAAAGGAAGAGGAGGGAAGTGTTGTAAAGGAGGAGGAGGTGGGGGTGGGTAGTGTTGTGGATGAGGAAGAGGAAGAAAGTTTTGTGGAGAAGGAAGAGGAAGGGTGTTTTGTGGAAAAAGAAGAGGAGGGTAGTGTTGAAGAGGAGGAGGAGGAGGGTAGTGGTATGGAGGAGGAGGAGGAGGGTAGTGTTGTGGTGGAGGAAGAGAAGGGTAGTGCTGTGGAGGAGGAAGAGGAGGACAGTGTTGTGGAGGAGGAAGAGGAGGGTAGTGTTGTGGAGGAGTAAGAGGAGGATAGTGTTGTGGTGAAGGAAGAGGATGGGTAGTGTTTTGGAGGAGGAAGAGGAGGGTTGTGTTGTGTAGGAGGAAGAGGAGGGTAGTGTTGTGGAGGAGGAGTAGGAGGGTTGTGTTATGCAGAATGAAGAAGAGAGTAGTGTTGTGGAGGAGGAGTAGGAGGGTTGTGTTCAGGAGGAGGAAGAGGAAGGAAGGGTTTGTGAGGGAGGAGGAGGAGGATAGTGTTGGGGAGGCGGAAGTGGAGGGTAGTGTAGTGGAAGAGGAAGAGGGTAGTGTTGTGGAGGAGGAGAAGGAGGGAAGTATTGTGGAGAAGGAAGAGGGGGGGAAGTGTAGTGGAGGAGGAAGAGGAGGTAGTGTTGTGGAGGAGGAGGAGGAGGAGGGTAGTGTTGTGGAGGAGGAAGAGGAGGGTAGTGTTGTGGAGGAGGAGGAGGAGGGTAGTGCTGTGGAGGAGGAAGAGGAGGTTAGTGTTGTGGAGGAGGAAGAGTTCGGAAGTGTTTTGGAGGAGGAGGAGGAAGAGGAGGGTAGTGTTGTGGAGGAGGAGGAAGAGGAGGGTAGTGTTGTGGAGGAGGAAGAGGAGGGTAGTGTTGTGGAGGAGGAAGTGGAGGATAGTGTTGTGGAGGAGGAAGAGGAGGTATTGTTGTGGAGGAGGAAGAGGAGGGTAGTGTTGTGAAGGAGGAAGTGGAGGATAGTGTTGTGGAGGAGGAAGTGGAGGATAGTGTTGTGAAGGAGGAAGTGGAGGATAGTGTTGTGGAGGAGGAAGAGGAGGGTAGTGTTGTGAAGGAGGAAGTGGAGGATAGTGTTGTGGAGGAGGAAGAGGAGGGTATTGTTGTGGAGGAGGAAGAGGAGGGTAGTGTTGTGGAGGAGGAAGTGCAGGTTAGGGTTGTGGAGGAGGAAGAGGAGGGTAGTGTTGTGGAGGAGGAAGTGCATGGTAGTGTTGTGGAGGAGGAGGAGGAGGGTAGTGTTGTGGAGGAGGAAGAGGAGGACAGTGTTGTGGAGGAGGAAGTGGAGGATAGTGTTGTGGAGGAGGAAGTGGAGGAGAGTGTTGTGGAGGAGGAAGATGAGGGTTATGTTGTGGAGAAGGAAGAGGAGGGTTGTGTTGTGGAGAAGGAAGAGGAGGGTAGTGTTGTGGAGGAGGAGTAGGAGGGTTGTGTTGTGGAGAAGGAAGAGGAGGGTAGTGTTGTGGAGAAGGAAGAGGAGGGTAGTGATGTGGATGGGGAAGAGGAGGAGGGGAGTGTTGTGGAGGAAGTGGAGGGTAGTGTTGTTAATGAGGAGGAGGGTAGTGTTGTGGAGGACAAGTAGGGTAGACCAAGGAAGCAGCACTCACCCTTTCACCAACACAGTCGGCCAGGTGTGAGGGAATCAGATTCCCTCAGCTAGTTTTCCTAGTTTCTAGATTAGGCTAGTCACTCTAGAAACTGAAGCTTTCAAACTAACATATACTTGTGGGGTGTTGAATGAAAGCTTATGTTATGGTCTATCATTTGTGAGTAGTCAGAAGTCTGTGATTGCTCTGTAGAGAGAATTACAGAGATGTTCCTGTTTCTGTGAAATAGGATGGGGAGGGGAGAGTGTATGGTATAAGAGGATACTTGACTAAAACCGTTAGAGGTGGGGGGGGGGGGAGTGGAGTGAACGTTGCCCCCCCCCCCTAACATGTGAGACAGTACGCCACTGTCTTTTAGGCCTCCCCTTCCTTGTGACGTCACGGGACGCTCGAGGGTGAGTGAGCCTGTGATTGGAGTAGGCAAGTGTGCTCCAAGCCGAGTTTTGGCGCGAACGGCTGTGATTGGGAGCAGCACGAGGGAGCCGTGCCAGCTCCATGCTGATTGGTCAAGACAAAGTAGGGAGGAGGTATGGGTATTTTGAGTTTCCCTTGCCCGGGAAATAGGCAGTCTGAGCAGGGTAGCAGGTGGACTAGGACGTGTCGGGGTGGAGGGGGGGAGTTTTCCCCCTCCACCCCGTTAATCGCGGACATTACCGTGTTAACTAGCAGGGATGGCACCCCTGCTATCCCTGGTTGTGTCTAGGCCCAATATTCGTGAAATTCGAGAGCCGACGATTTACGGAAGGAACAGTAAAAAACTAAAGAGACAGTTGACAGTGTTCACCCATGAGGCAGCTGGCAGAGCCTCATGGTGTAACAGGTGGGTCGAGTATCCTGTCTAGTGTTGTATGGACAATGGACAATCGGTGGTATTATGGGCAGTGTAATTGAGTGTGATATTACAGGCCCATGTTGGATTTTTTGTATTCCACCTAGCGGCGGCCATGTGGTGACGCCGCCGGCCATTGTCACCCCAGTGTAGAGCAAGGCAGGCTCTAGTTTGCTGGAGTTGTGGGCGATTCCTCAACCACGTGTGTATGCCCGGGGCCCACCCCGGCCACCTGCCGCATGGCCCAGCCACATGGCCTGGCTACCCCACCCGCCTGTCCGCACGCCAGCCACCCACCCAGGCCACCCGCACGGCCAAACCCCACCCCACCCCGCGCACCAGCTCAGCCGGGTGGGGTGCTATGACGTCATGCACTACCCGTGGCCACCCCCGGCCACCCAGCTGCTCGGCCCGGCCCGGCTCGGCTCGGCTCGGCCCGCGCGTTGGCTACCCACCCGCCTGCCCGCGCGCCGGCAACCACCACCCCAACCCCCCCCCCCCCCCTCTCAACTCGGGAGGGGCGCTGTGGGCCATGCGGTGGCCACATACCTTGGCCACTTTCCCGGGACAGCCTAAGGCCACATCTTGTCGATGCATGAGGAGCAAGATAAGTGTTAACAGCTAGGGTGGTAGTGACCTGGGAAATGAGTAAAAAAATAAGGAGAGTACACGGGACCACACTGTAGTATCATGATGTATATATATGTGTGTAGTAGACTGACTAGAGTATGTAACCGGTCAGTGTAGAGATTTACCATATAAGTGATCCGGCCTGTCGATTCTATATAATCGTTCAGACTGGATTAATGCCATAGAGTACCGTATATTAATTATAATCATTAGAGGTAGGCAGGCCAGGTTGCAGGGATGTCAGTGGGTACCCTGAGGTCTGTGTAGTTAGTTACATTTACCTGATGATATTTTTCATTGATTATGTGAATGCCATGTCTATGTGTTCATTTGCATGCTTTATGTACTGTGTTGTGTGGTGAGTCAGCAGATGTGATTGCTGACTGATTGCCTAATGATGTCATTAGCATGTGGGGTATGCTGACAGCATCATTATGTTGCAGGTTTGTGCAGTGTTGATATCAGTTTATACGATATTATTATTGCCCTCGGAGCGGTGTTGAGGGTTTAAGGGACCTCTAGGATTATTCAGGGGAATTCACAGTACTTAATGAGAGCAGGCAATTGATGGGTTAATTGCCTTGCTGAGGTAAGTGTGTGTTCACAGTAGTCCTTTGCAACGGTTGCAAGAAAAAGAGGGGGGCAGTAATATTGGTATACTCTTGCGTGTTGCACAACCGTGTGTCATTATTGTGTGGGCACAGTAATTAGCCTGTTGCAGTAGCCGAAACCATATGTGGGCAATGCATTTGTGTTGTTGCATGCCATTATAGTTTGACCTATGTAACACTGGGGTTACTTTGTTTCTTTAAGTTGTGTTGAGGACTTAAGGATTCAGTGAGTTAATAATTGGGGAATTAACTGGATAAGGGGTGCATACTTAGTATTGTTGTGTGAGTAAGGACTCTTATGAGAGAGAACAGCGTTGAGCTTGAGTGAGATACGTCTCAGGAGCAATTAATTGTCCGTGTGACAACTAATTGACCACTCTAGCTAATTATGTAATTAGCCTTCTCATCATGAATTCACGTAGTGGGAGAGGATCTGTCAGAGTCTGTCAGTATTTGTGTTAACGTAATTTGCTCGAGACTAATTACCTTTCTGGGGTATAGCAATTAGTGGCTCAGGTTAATAAGTGGAGTAATTAACATTGGAGAGCTCCGATGACTCGGAAAAGCGAGGTCATGGAGCTAGCATAAATCGTTGTATTAATCATATTCTGTCTGAGGACAATGGATTAGTGGCAAATCTTGTTAATTAGGGGTAATTAACTCCTTTCCCGTGAATTCACAGTGTTTGATGAGACCTGCTTAGGCAGTGCGGAGTGAGACGTATTTATGGATGATTAATTATCGGTCCTGGTGACAGTTAATTAATTGCTCAGAATTAATTAGGGAATTAATTAGGGTAATTAACACTCACTAGAAAATTTTTGACACAGACTGTTGAGAAGCTACCAAGTTAGGGTAGGCTTAGTTAACGTAACTCAATGGGGATGTAATTTGTGGTCCGTTTGACCTTAATTGAGGATTACTCACTGAATACTTGCAAGGAGTCAAGTGTGATGTAATATAAGTTTGAGTTATTGTTAACAAGAGAGACAAGTGTTAATGATTAACGTAGAGTATCATCATGTTGTTGTCTAGTGTGAGACAATTGTTTGTGATTACCATAGTACTTTGTTGCTGACTGCTGCGATCAGTCAATTAACGTAATTAGTCACTTAAGGCAATTTCTTTTGGTTGTCGTCTGGTGACGAGAGTAGAGTAATCTAGGGATTTGTGGAGCTGTGTCCCAGAATCCCGCCTTGCCTGTCTTTGTTACTGTTTACAACAGGGCAACTTCTTGTGGGGAGTTGCAAAGAGTGTTCACACTGGGCTGTGATAGGGGGGGGGGTCACTGTTGGACTACCCGCCTAGTTACGTTGATCTCTCCTGGGGGGCGGGAGGATCCCTAAGCTTGTGATTATAGTAGCTGTCAGGGAAACCGAGACACTATTGATTGCATGCTTGTGTCTTCAGTGGAAATCCTTCATTTGTTCAGTTTGTTCATGTTGTCAGCCCTAAGTGTCAGCAAGATGGAGCCTGCTGTCACTTCTCGAGGGGCTGTTGAATAGCTGTGTTGCAAATGCCACGTGATGTACAATAACGTAACCATTCGCTGTGGTGTAACTTAGTCTGTGATATTTTTCTTTGTTTTGCAATATTGCGTCATCAGTGGGCACACCTGTGTTCAGGTTAGTTCAGCATGCAGCCGCACAGCAAGGGTTGCTATTTAGCTGTTTGTTATCGTGCCACTGGATGGACATTAACGTAACGTAAACTCAGTAATGTAGTAGTTAGTCTCTTGTTATTAATAAATTGTTATGTTATAGAAAACGGTCTTTGATGTCAACCCTTCAACCATATTATTCCACCATATTTCTGCATATTATTAAATGTTGATGTGATCTTGGTAAGGCGGCTGTTCTTGGGAATTCGAATTCCAATTCATAGCGCCACATCATATATAAATATTTGATTGTGAGAACCCGTCGGTCACCCTTTATTAGTTTTAACGTCCTGTTTAACTAGGAGGAGCCAGCGGCCTATTGTGGACAGGTTTTCACCCCTAGTGGTGGAGGCCTGGCGGTTTGCTCCTGCTTTTCCTTTTTCTATTGAACTCATGCTTAACTGCCGTGAGCAGACTTTAAACTTGCAGTCCACCTCCTAAGGGAGGTAGGCGTAGAAAAAAATCTCACACCAGGGAGACAACACTGACCCTCTCACCAACACAGTAGGCCAGGGAGACAACACTCACCCTCTCACCAACACAGTAGGCCAGGGAGACAACACTCACCCTCTCACCAACACAGTAGGCCAGGGAGACAACACTCACCCTCTCACCAACACAGTAGGCCAGGGTGACAACACTCACCCTCTCACCAACACAGTAGGCCAGGGTGACAACACTGACCCTCTCACCAACACAGTAGGCCAGGGAGGCAACACTGACCCTCTCACCAACACAGTAGGCCAGGGTGACAACACTCACCCTCTCACCAACACAGTAGGCCAGGGAGACAACACTCACCCTCTCACCAACACAGTAGGCCAGGGAGGCAACACTCACCCTCTCACCAACACAGTGGGCCAGGGTGACAACACTCACCCTCTCACCAACACAGTAGGCCAGGGAGGCAACACTCACCCTCTCACCAACACAGTAGGCCAGGGAGGCAACACTGACCCTCTCACCAACACAGTAGGCCAGGGAGGCAACACTGACCCTCTCACCAACACAGTAGGCCAGGGTGACCACACTCACCCTCTCACCAACACAGTAGGCCAGGGAGGCAACACTCACCATCTCACCAACACAGTAGGCCAGGGAGGCAACACTCACCCTCTCACCAACACAGTAGGCCAGGGAGGCAACACTCACCCTCTCACCAACACAGTAGGCCAGGGAGGCAACACTCACCCTCTCACCAACACAGTAGGCCAGGGTGACCACACTCACCCTCTCACCAACACAGTAGGCCAGGGAGGCAACACTCACCATCTCACCAACACAGTAGGCCAGGGAGGCAACACTCACCCTCTCATCAACACAGTAGGCCAGGGTGACAACACTCACCCTCTCACCAACACAATAGGCCAGGGAGGCAACACTGACCCTCTCACCAACACAGTAGGCCAGGGTGACCACACTCACCATCTCACCAACACAGTAGGCCAGGGTGACAACACAGTAGGCCAGGGAGGCAACACTGACCCTCTCACCAACACAGTAGGCCAGGGTGACAACACTCACCCTCTCACCAACACAGTAGGCCAGGGTGACAACACTCACCCTCTCACCAACACAGTAGGCCAGGGTGACCACACTCACCCTCTCACCAACACAATAGGCCAGGGAGGCAACACTGACCCTCTCACCAACACAATAGGCCAGGGTGACAACACTCACCCTCTCACCAACACAGTAGGCCAGGGTGACAACACTCACCCTCTCATCAACACAGTAGGCCAGGGTGACAACACTGACCCTCTCACCAACACAGTAGGCCAGGGAGGCAACACTCACCCTCTCACCAACACAGTAGGCCAGGGAGGCAACACTCACCCTCTCACCAACACAGTAGGCTCACACAGTTAATATACCTACTATATACATGCCTCACCTGTGACAGAAAAAAACATGTTTTTTGAGAAACCGGGCCATCTGTTGGACGTAAGACCAACACATGCAGAAATCTCCGAAAGATCTTCACCTATTGCTTTGAAATTTTGACACAACTTTCCATTCAAATACATGCAGGTTTTTATATTTACCATACTGTTCATATTGTGAGAATAGTTTTTGTATTTTTTCATTGTTTTTCATTTCGTTTTTTAACTGTTCTACTTATTTTTCAGTGATGCCTGAAAACTTAATACGATCATCAGATGTTCCCACTTTTCTGACGGGAACATTTGAGAACGCATCGGACGAGGTAGTGAGGAATGGTGGGGAAGGACGAGGGGATATGAATTTGGAATGGTGGGGAGGACAAGAGGACTAGAGAGGGGAATGGTGGGGAGAACGATGGGATTGTGTTTGGGGTAATGGTGGGAAGGACATGGCGATAGGGGAGTGGAAGATGTTTGGGACGAAGGAATGGAGGGTGGAGAGTTGCGGGAGGACGAGAGAGCAGTAAAGTGGGAGATGATGGGGAGGACGAGGGGACGGGGAAGGGGAATAATGTTGGAGAGGACGAGGGGACGGGGAAGTGTAGCATGGTGAGGAGGAGGAGGGGGACGAGGGGAATGGAGAATGGTGGGAGGACAAGGAAACCGTTGAGTGGAGGATGGTGGGGAGGACAAGGGGACAGGGGAGGAAGGAATGATGGGGAGGACAGGAGTACGGGTTAGTTAAGTATAGTGGGGAGGACGAGTGGACAGGGGAAGTGGGGAATGGTGGGGAGGACGAGGGGGCAGGAGAGGGGGGAATGGTGGGGGAGGATGACGACACAGGGGAATGGTTGGGAGGAGTATGGGATGGGATGGGATGGGATGGGAGAGGTAGACTAGTGGAAAGGTCAGGAAGGACAGGGAAGGGTTGCTGCGACGTTGTTGAGCCAAAGCAATGCGTGGCCGGGTACAGCCAGTCTATATATATTTTTAAATACCTATTAAATAGATGCCACATCTGTGACAGGTAAAAACCTGTTTTTTTACAAAACAAAAGCACCATATGTTGCATGTAATAGCAACACATTCTATACTAAATATGTTACGATTCCATTTGAATGTTTCCAATTTCATTGATAACTTGAATTTTCATAGATTTCGATCTATTTTGACTTTTATATAATTATTTTGTGTGGCATTGTGTTAGAATTGAGCTGTGTTGTTTACCATACCATTCATTTCGTGAGTATAGTTTATTTTTTTATTTTTTCATTGTTTTTATTTCGTTTTTTTAACTGTTTTCTTATATCAGTGATGGGAACATCAGATCATTTGATGTTCCCAATTTTCTGATGGGAACATCAGAACATTTGGGAATGCATCGGACAAGGGGGTGGGGAATGGTGAGGAGGACGCGGTGACAGAGGGAGGGGTTAATGATTGGAAGGACGAGGGGGCGGAGGAGCTGGGGATGGTATGGAGGAAGGGATGGGAGAATAGAGAATGGTGGGGAGGACACAGGGACAGGGAAATGGGAGATGGTGGGGAGGACAATGGGACAGGGAGGTGGGAATAATAAGGAGGATGAGGAGACGGTGGAGTGGGGAGGTCGAGGGGACGGTAAAGTGGGGGGGGGGGAGGTGGGGAGGATAAGGGGATAGAGGGGGGTGGTATGGTGGGGGGATGGGGGAGTGAGGAATGGTTAGGAGAACGAGGAAACGGGGGAGTGGTTGGGACCACAATGGAACGGGGGAGGGAGCGTAGCCGGGTACAGCGAGTATATATATATATATATATATATATATATATATATATATATATATATATATATATATATATATATATATATATATTTATATATATATATATATATATATATATATATATATATATATATATATATATATATATATATATATATATATATATATTAGTATATTTTGGTAGCAGTCTTTCCTGTAGACATATATTATTAAATATGACCGAAAAAGTAAGATTAATAATTCTAACACGAATTTTCTCAATCTTTCGTACATTACGCTTCACTGTTGGAGGTAAATCAAAAATCACTTCTCCAAAATTCATTTTTATTTCTTAGTCTGACGCGACACGGGCGCGTTTCGTAAAACTTATTACATTTTCAAAGACTTCACAAATACACAACTGATTAGAACTAGCGTTTCCCTGATTTTATATCTACATTTGAGTGAGGTGGGAAGGGTGATGTGGCATTACATTTGAGTGAGGTGGGAAGGGTGATGTGGCATTAACACAAGACAGAACACTAGAGGATATTAATAGGGTATTAAAAGTATCAACACAAGACAGAACACGAAACAATGGGTATTGAATAGAAGTGTTTGTAGAAAGCCTATTGGTCCATATTTCTTGATGCTTCTATATTGGAGCGGAGTCTTGAGGTGGGTAGAATATAGTTGTGCAATAATTGGCTGTTGATTGCTGGTGTTGACTTCTTGATGTGCAGTGCCTCGCAAACGTCAAGCCGCCTGCTATCACTGTATCTATCGATGATTTCTGTGTTGTTTACTAGGATTTCTGTGTTGTTTACTAGAAATCCTAGTAAACAACACAGAAATCATCGATAGATACAGTGATAGCAGGCGGCTTGACGTTTGCGAGGCACTGCACATCAAGAAGTCAACACCAGCAATCAACAGCCAATTATTGCACAACTATATTCTACCCACCTCAAGACTCCGCTCCAATATAGAAGCATCAAGAAATATGGACCAATAGGCTTTCTACAAACACTTCT
>NC_091178.1:42105910-42178410 GCF_040958095.1 Procambarus clarkii | reverse complement strand
AGCAAATGTTAAATCCTGCGGTTGGTGATGCTGCACAAGATCTTCTTATGGAACTCACAAGGTTCGTCAACATGTGTCTGGCTGGTGAGATACCTGAGGTCATCAGGCCTCTCTTTTTTGGTGCCTCCCTCTGTGCTCTCAAAAAGAAGGACGAAGGAATCAGGCCAATCGCTGTTGGCAACACTCTCCGACGCCTGATTGCTAAGGCTGCTACGAAGGTTGTCAGCCAGCAAGCGGCTGAATTGCTGAAACCAATCCAGCTAGGATTTGGAATCCCCCAAGGCTGTGAAGCGGCTGCCCATGCAGCACGAGCATACATCACAAACATTTCTGATGAAAAGGCCCTGCTCAAACTGGACTTTAAGAATGCCTTCAACATGGTAAGAAGAGATGCAGTACTTTGTGCAGTACATCGCCATTTCCGGCCCCTCTACCCGTTCATACTATCGTGCTACAGTGGTGAGTCAAAACTGCTCTTTGGTGAACATAAAATCAGATCATGTGAAGGTGTTCAGCAAGGTGATCCTCTTGCTCCCCTTCTTTTCTGCTTAGTCTTAAAAGAAATCACCGAAAGCTTGTCCAGCGAGTTCAACATCTGGTTTTTGGATGATGGCACTATAGCTGGCACCGTAGACCACCTCTTGTCAGATATCAGGAAAATAAGGGAGCAAGAAGTAAGCCTGGGTCTCGTCCTGAACCCTTCCAAGTGTGAAGTAGTCTCCTCCAACCCAGACATCGTAGCTAGAATAAGGTCTGCCTTGCCTGGAGCCCATGTCATTAGGGCCGAGAACAGCACCCTCCTTGGAGCTCCCCTCGGGTCTAACGCCATTGAGGAGATCCTCGACAAGAAAATCGCAGACCTTAGGAGGATGGAAGACAGAATAGGTGACATCGATGCCCACGATGCTTCTTATCTCCTCACCAAATGCCTATCCCTTCCGAGGCTAACCTACTTTCTGAGGTGCGCCCCATCTTACGACAACCCAAAGCTTGACGAGTATGACCTCCTACTGAAGACCATGCTGGAAAAAGTTGTTAACCTCTCCCTCAACGAATGCCAGTGGAAACAAGCCACTCTTCCTGTCAGGCTCGGTGGCTTGGGTGTCCGCACCGCCACCCAAATTGCTGTCCCAGCCTTCCTGTCTTCCTCCTCAGCATCAGATGACCTGGTTAAGGAAATTCTACCTGACACCCTGAGTGATGTAGCGGGGATACAGGACCCCCACTACACGGAATGCGACACGAAATGGGGTGCCATGACAGACCCAGCACTCAGACCAGCCATGCCGAAAGCCAAGAAACAATCCAGTTGGGACAGCCCCATTGTAGACAAAGAAGCCACAGCTTTGCTGGAGGCAGCAACAACCCCCAGTGATCGTGCACGCCTCACAGCTGTGCAGGCTCCCCATGCAGGGGACTTCCTTCTGGCAGTCCCTATGTCTGCGACAGGCACACGTCTTGATCCGCAGGAGCTCCGTATTGCAGTCGCTCTCCGCCTTGCTGCCCCTATCCACACTGTTCACAGGTGTATTTGCGGCGAGGCAGATGCTGACGAATATGGATTGCATGGCCTGCACTGTGGAAAATCGGGTGGTTGGCACATTAGACACGACGAAGTCAACGACATCATTAAAAGAAGCCTTGCCTCTGCTCAGTGTCCAGTGGAGAGAGAGCCCCGCAACCTACTGAACCGTGACTCTGTTAGCTTTGCCGGCCGACCAGACGGAATCACACTGCGTCCGTGGAAGGGTGGCAGGCAGTTAGCATGGGACTATACTTGCGTATCCACCCTGGCAACGACATACATCACCCTCTCTGCCGGCACGGCAGGAGCCGCAGCGACACACAGAGAAAAACAAGTCAGTCAAGTACAGGCAATTAGATCAAAGGTACAACTTCGTTCCAATAGGGTCTGAGACCCTAGGCCCATGGGGTGAGAGTGCAAGAAGGTTTCTTAAGGATCTTGGTTCCAAGCTCATTGACACCACAAGAGACCCTAGAGCAGCAAGTTTTCTCTTTCAGCGCCTCAGTGTCGCGATCCAGAGGGGAAATGCCCGCTGCATCCTCGGTTCCTGCCCGGCGTCGGAGGAGTTCGAGGAAATCTACAGCCTCTAGGAAGCGAACTTTTTCTTGTGTCCTCCTAATGTTCATTTTTTGTATAAAATCAGATATGTAACTGTATAACCTTGCATAATAAAGTGTACATCATAATAAAAAAAAAAGGGGGTGGTAGGAGAAGTGAACACTCTTTCGTATTCAGAGTTAAATGTCAAGTTTTTCCCTGAGTGCTCTGTGTTCCCTTCTCTGAGGCTGTGGGTCCATATATATATATAATATATATATATATATATATATATATATAATATATATATATATTGTGACGATAATCTCCTTCAAGAGATTGAGCCTGCTCTTCCCTCCATAATTACGTCGTCGAAATTATATAAAACGACTATGGAAGACATGTCCAACAACGACAACAACACCAGCAAGGCTTGCCAGGGTGAGCAAAACGTATGCAGCCAGCCACCTGTTCGGACTCAAACCACCAAACTACATGTTGATCGCTACCGGCTCCGCTGATTGGTCGCCGGTCTGGCTGCACCTGCACTCGCCCCCCCCCATACTACTTGATGTCTGGGGTCGCCACGACCTCAGACCTCAGAATATTCGGTGCTCTCGTTGTCACCACTCCTCCCGGCTAGACGCTAGCGTGTACTGAGAGAAGTGGTGGCTTAAAGCCAATATTCCAGCACCTCCCATTTACTTTTGTGTTGCACTTCTTGTTATTTTTGCCTTAACGTAACTTTTCATTGTGTCATTTAATTATTCTTATTATTTTGATTGATTGATTTTATTATAAGTATTTGTTTGTCCATTTTTTCATGTTTTGATTTATTTAACGTAATTAAAATTTCATTGTTAAAATTTACTTGTGTTTTGTGTGTCTTCTCCTTACCTTACCACAGACGAAGTTCCAGTTTTTTCTATTTTTTTTTTATAACTATGTGACGAGGCCATACCCCTAGCCTTAAACAGCCGAACACCAACGCGTTACCGTCACAAGTTATATGGGGGCCTGTCCGGGAGCTTCACTCAGGTACTGGTGTCAAGTGGTAATTTATGGTAAGCGTATTTAACTTTGTTAACGTAGCTTTACTATTTTTCATATTCAATTTCATTTTTTATAAGGTGCAGTGTATTGTGCATTACGAGAGTAACATATAGTGAAGGTGAGACAACTTTGGATTACGTGGTGACTGTAGGCCGCAGTCATACTCTTAATTGGTCATCTCTCCCTCCGTGTTATTACTCGTGTTTACCATCTATGTCCCTTGAATATTTCTCATTCTGACAGATCATCATATTGGTACCCTGGTACTGTGGTCTGCCCCGGGTCAAGAGTACCCAATCTTCTGCAATCTGACTGTAGGAGGACAAAGAGGGCCATAGTTCCTCTAGCTCGAACTTTAGTTGCTGAATTGGGACCTCAGCAGCAGTTCTCGTCACCAGTTGACACCTCGCACCCCTACACGTCAGTCAGAGATGATGATACATACAACGGTAGGGAATTAGCTTATTTTTTCAGAGCACAAAAGTTCGCTAATTCTGTAAGTATCATATTAAATTCAGTAGGAAAAACTTGCTTTATGTCCTATAGAGACTTGGCAAGCTATGCCTACATCCTTGGACTACCAATTTTACTTTTGAAGCATTTAACTGTTTCATTTGTTTTCGAAACTCTGTTTCATTTGTTAGTAGGATTTTCTTGCCCTTATCCTCTTACATGAGTACCGGGTACAAGATTTCCTGCGCCTTTGATTTAATCTAATCATTTAACATCTTTTATTTAACTTTAATTGTTAAAGATCACACAGGATAGGTACCAGTTGCCACGTTGTCCTCTTTCTGACATTTCACTATTGAATATTCGTGTACCTTTATTTGCTAATTTCACCATGTTTCGTCTCCAAACTTTCCGTACAAATCCAGCAGGTGAAATAGGGACTTTAAGTCGTGCCAAGAGGACTGAATTACAAACTCTTGCACATGAGTATCAACTAGAAGTTCCCTACCAAGCCAACAAAAATGACCTACACAACCTGTTGCTGGATTACTATTTAGAGCAAGGTAAGATAGACTCTGAAACTCATGAAACTTACTATATTGCAGGAAAAACTGATTTGGCAACGATGAAACTCCAATTGGAACTGGCCAAGATTGAACGTGGGCAGCAAAGGGAAGCCCTCGAACAACAAGAACGAGCAGCTGCCATATGAAGGGAAGAACAAGAACGTGAGATTGCCTTACTCCAGGAGCGGGAACGCATACGGCTTGAAACCAAACAACACGAGTTGGAAATGCAACGTGAACATGACAAGCAACAAGCAACTCTGGCTCTAGAGTGTCGTCAACGTGAAATCGCCTTGGAAACTTCCCACTTCACTCAACTCCAACAAGCTACTGCCAATCTTCCCGTCAGTTTTAATATATCACATGCAAGTAAGTTAATGCCATCCTTTGTAGAAGCAGAAGTTGATGTGTTTTTCACCACCTTTGAAACCCTTGCTAATCAACTCAGTTGGCCTGTCGACCAATGGGCCACACTTCTCAGAGTCCATCTTACAGGTAGAGCTGCAGTCACACTCAGTACTTTGGCGTCTGAGAATGACTACTACACTCTGAAACAAGCAGTGTTGGACGCCTACCTACTTTCCACAGAAAGTTATAGAAGGAAATTCCGTGACCACCTGAAGGCAAGTACCACTACCTTCCTCGAGTTTGCTAACACGAAACGGAGGTATTTCATGAAATGGCTGGAAGCAGCACATGTCTCTACTTTTACAGAACTCGTCAACCTGATGCTTGTTGAAGAATTCTTGAGACGTGTGCCACCTCCTGTCCGCCTCTACTTAGCAGATAAAGAAGAAACCGACTACCTGAAGTGTGCTAAGTCGGCTGACACTTACAGCCTCATCCACCGGCTGACACCCGAACCATCCTCCAGTAAGAAGTCGTGGTACAGTTACGAGAAGGTGAGCCCCGATCAAGCTGGTTCACAACTGTACTGCAAGTATTGTAGACTCTATGGACATACCATAGACAAGTGTGGTAAGTCTCAATACAAGGGAACCACTGACCAACAACGACCCAAACCAACTCCTCCTAAGTCCGGTAAGCCTGTGGTGAATGTTGGTGTTGATGTTAATGATCTTTCTCTTTTCAGTAACCACCTGTATACTGGAACTGTCTCTGCCAACGGTTCAAATCCGGAGGGACGTTTCAAATTGAAGATCTTGAGGGACACAGCGGCTCTACAATCGATCATCTTGAAATCGGCTGTGCCCAACATCGTCTACACCGGGGAAACAGTCTTCATCACTGACCTCACTGCTACCACTCCATACCCTCTCGCCAGAGTCCACCTGGATTGTCCCTACGTGAACGGGGAAGTCCAAGTCGCCGTCAGGGAAAAGCCTTTTCCCATGCCTGGAGTGCAACTTCTCCTAGGCAACGACTTGGCAGAAGACCTGCAACCGACCAACCTGATCGTCATGGACAAACCCCAGGTGTGTAACTCTGTGCCAATAAACCCTATTCTTGAGTATGTTCCAGCAGAGGTTCAAGAGAGTGATGAAGTTTCTCCTCCGGTTCTCGTGACCACCCGTGCACAAGCCGCACGTCCACAGCCAGCTGACTCTACTGCTACCGCTGTCCCTCAAGACCCTCAGAAACTACCCCCGCATCTGACCAAGTTGGAGTTCCGTAAGTTGCAGAGGGAAGATCTTACTTTAACACCATTGTTTTTCCAAGCTGAGACTCAACCCGACAGTATTCCTGGGTTCTTCCTAGAGAACGACTTGCTCTACCGCAGATATAGACCCAGTAAACTGAAGGAGGAGGACGATTGGGCCAACATCGAACAACTTGTGATTCCCACCAGCATACGGCCCACTATTCTACACCTGGCCCACGGAGCATTCTCCCACTACGGCTTCAACAAGACTTACCATGGGATTCGTCAAGACTACTACTGGCCAGGTATGGTAAATAACGTCAAACAGTACGTAAAACAGTGTCATACATGTCAGATGGCAGGCAAACCGAACGTCTCCATTCCCAGAGCACCACTGATTCCCATACAGGTGCCTGCGGAACCTTTCCACAGACTCATAATAGACTGTGTTGGTCCTTTACCTCGGACCAGTTCAGGTAACGCCTACATCCTAACCATCCTGTGTCCTACCACCAGATTTCCCATAGCAGTTCCAGTGAAGAACATCACGGCTGCTACGGTTATCAAACATCTATTGAAGATCTTCACTCAATACGGATTTCCCAGGGAGATTCAAAGTGACTGTGGCACCAACTTCACCAGTGATCTCTTCAAAAGGACACTGGAGGAGTTCAACATCAAACAGGTATTGTCCAGCCCCTATCATCCTGCTTCACAGGGTTCTCTTGAACGTAGTCATCAGACCATCAAAGCACTCTTGAAAAAGTTTTGTAGTGAAACCTCGAAGGATTGGGATAAGCAGATTGACCTTATAATGTGTATTTTCAGAAGTCTCCCCAATGAGTCCCTAGGAGTATCTCCGTATGAGATGCTCTACGGCCGTAAGTGCCGTACTCCCCTTAAGGCTTTCAAAGACTCTCTCAGAGATGCCACCTTCAGTGAGCATCAGAATGTGCCCCAGTTTCTTCAAAACCTTCAACACATTCTAGAGAGAGTCCACCGCTTTGCCCATGATAATCTATTGAAAGCCCAGGTGAGAATGAAGACTCATTACGACCAGACCAGCAAAGTAAGAAAATTCAAGCTGGGAGACTTCGTCCTTGCCTATTTCCCTATCCCAGGTTCACCTTTACAAAACAGATTTTCAGGACCCTACTGCGTCAAAGAGTGCAGAAACAACAACAACTACGTCATAGAAACTCCAGATAGGCGGCGGAAGACCCAGCTGTGCCACGTCAACCTCCTGAAGCAATATAATGGTACTCCTCCCACTGTCTTGACTAATTGTTCTACCTTCACAGAACCCTACATCCACAGTGAGACCATCCCAGCTTCTTCTCCCGAAAGCACTGACAAGGAGTCGGCGCTTTCTAATTCCGAAATCCTTAATGATCTTCCCAAATGCTTTCAGGATAATAATCGTGCTCCTATGCCCTCTTCTAATTCCACTCTCACCTCGTCAGATAAGCCCTTCATCCTCCATGTCGACGCCAATGGTACCGACGATGGTGGTGTCGTGATGCAGCAACGAGGCGAGAAGAATACACCTGTCAGCGACTACTGCTACAAGGAACGACGGAACAATTGGCAAGGAGCTACTCTTCCTCATCCTGAAGCTTCAGCACTTCACTCCACACCTGAAAAGTGCTCGGTCCACCATCAATACGGACCACACCACCCTACACCTCCTGCAGCACGCCCACTTCTCATCTCAACGTCTTCTACTATGGGCTTGCTAACTGCAGAAATTCAACCTGGAGACACGCTATACCAAGAGTCTGACAACATCTTAGCCCCTGATCTCTCCAGAGTTTATGAAGTAGAAGCAACTCCATCTAATACTCCACCACATAACGACGTACTTCTTCCAGAACCGCAGGCTTCGGGGGAGAGTTGTGACGATAATCTCCTTCAAGAGATTGAGCCTGCTCTTCCCTCCATAATTACGTCGTCGAAATTATATAAAACGACTATGGAAGACATGTCCAACAACGACAACAACACCAGCAAGGCTTGCCAGGGTGAGCAAAACGTATGCAGCCAGCCACCTGTTCGGACTCAAACCACCAAACTACATGTTGATCGCTACCGGCTCCGCTGATTGGTCGCCGGTCTGGCTGCACCTGCACTCGCCCCCCCCCCATACTACTTGATGTCTGGGGTCGCCACGACCTCAGACCTCAGAATATTCGGTGCTCTCGTTGTCACCACTCCTCCCGGCTAGACGCTAGCGTGTACTGAGAGAAGTGGTGGCTTAAAGCCAATATTCCAGCACCTCCCATTTACTTTTGTGTTGCACTTCTTGTTATTTTTGCCTTAACGTAACTTTTCATTGTGTCATTTAATTATTCTTATTATTTTGATTGATTGATTTTATTATAAGTATTTGTTTGTCCATTTTTTCATGTTTTGATTTATTTAACGTAATTAAAATTTCATTGTTAAAATTTACTTGTGTTTTGTGTGTCTTCTCCTTACCTTACCACAGACGAAGTTCCAGTTTTTTCTATTTTTTTTTTATAACTATGTGACGAGGCCATACCCCTAGCCTTAAACAGCCGAACACCAACGCGTTACCGTCACAATATATAATATATATATATAATATATATATATATATAATATACATATATAATATATATATATATATAATATATATATATATAAATATATATAAATATATATAATATATATATAATATATATATATAATATATATTATATATATATATATATATATATATATATATATATATATATATATATATATATAATATATATAATATATATATATATATATATATATATATATATATATATATATATATATATATATATATATATATATATATATATATATATATATATATATATATATATATATATCCACCTTTCTTTCTCTCCGTCCATCTGTACAGCCTTCTATCCTTCGTTCATATCCATCAGGTTCTTTCTATTCATCTATTGTTCTATCTATCTATCCATGCACCTACTGATCGTTCTATCCATTCATCCACCCAATTATCTCTATTTATCTATCCCATGTAATTAATCTTCAATCCATATCCATCTTGCTACCTATACGTCCATCCATATATTCATCTATCTGTCCTTCCATTTACCTGTCCAACCATCTACTCATCTGTCTATCTATTCATCCATTTATCTCTCCATCTAACCACTCATATGTCTACCTATGTATCCATACATGCATCTACCTATTCATTACACAGTGAGTAATCACACTCGCGTGATGCATCAATGAGAAAATCCGTAGGAGCCGTGACATAGGTTCGAACCTATGCGCTAGGTGTTCCCAGGCACACTCTCTAGAAGAGTAAGCGACGACAAGGTCAAAAAGGATTACAAGCTGAGGTACTACTGCATGAGGACTTCTAGGACTTCTGAGGCTTCCACTGAACCACGAGCCAGAGTTTCGCACAATCCCCCCCATGCACTCTGGCTCTGTCATCTCGAAATGTTCTACCTCTGACGCTCCGCCTTCAATACAAAGAGAGCGTGTGCCTGGGAACACCCAGCACATAGGTTCAAACCCGCATCACAGCTCCTACGGATTATCTGTTTATTCATTTGTCTATCCATCCATCCCTTTATCTACTGTCTGCCTCATTCTCTTCCTCTATCTTTGTCTCTTCCTCGCTCTGTCTATCTCGAGCTATGTTTTTGTTTCTGACTTTCTGTGTGTTTCTGTCTCTATCTTTTTCTTTGTCAATCTCTGTCTTAAAAATAATATAATTGTCTAATGTGTAGGTAGTTGGCAGTGACAGCAGTTCAGTGGTGTGAAGTACTAAAAAAACAATAGTTATCCTTACCATGGTAAAGAGCAGTTCCTTGAGAAACTTTTGCCACTGTGGGAGAATTGTCCGTTTGATGCTAGTATGGGCAAATTATTCACAGCAGGAATTTTCTGTTAATTTTTTCAAAATCAATGAATTATGGTGCAGATTACTATAACACAACTTATTTTAAAACTTTAGCCTCCAACTATGAACAGACAAACACTTTCCCCTATGGTATAATTATAAAATATAAATATTACATTTTGACCCATGATAAGTGTGGTATTGTGTGATATGAGTGTTGTATAATGTTGGGATGCATAAGTGTGACTCTTACGGCCATTATCTGTAGCGTTGACGTCTGCTCCAGCGTCGAGGAGGATCTTCACAGTGTAGGCGTGACCACCTGCGGCTGCCCCGTGAAGGGCTGTCATGCCTGTCAACAGATACCACAATTGTTATTATGCATAAACCATCACGATTCCAGTAATTTATGTAAAATATTGAAATAAGTTGTTCTAGTTGACCATTTTTATATACTAGTGAAGTATACCGATTTTAAGCTTTTATGTACAAATATTTTCACCGTAAATTTAAGAGAGGAAGATAAATTTACAATTAATAAGAATAGATCACCATTAAAATATCCGACATTTCACCAGTTCTTATTTGATAATTTATAACTTGTGACGAGAACAACAGTGGTGCTATTGTCATGCCTGAAACACTGAGTGTATTAGTGGCTTGAGGCATTGTATTTACTTGTCCTACCTAGAGATACAACATTTTTCTTGTATACCATTTTGTATGTATGTACTTTCCCCTAATAAATATTATTATTATTTTTATTAACAGAAGAAGAAGAAGAGCATTATGCAGAACCCAACAATAAATGACTTTACTAAGTGTGAACCGATAGCTCCAGTCTTGCCATCGTCAGTTAATCAATATAACCTTTATAAGCAACATACGCCATAAATGTTTGGCAATAAAATGTTGGCAATATTAGTTCGAGGAAAGAGAAACATTGTTGCTATCACCATTCAACCAATATATTCATAAATGGTATGTAACTAATGATATATGAGAATGGCGGATTGAGGCACGAGGAACATCGTTGTCGTCATCAGTTAATAATGAGCTTCACAGACATTCTGAACACCACCAATAGTTATCTTACCATGCAAGCTTAAGGCATGAGCAACACGCCTGATAAATCTATATAAATGAAAATGTAAATGTTCGTTTGTTTAAAATCGCTAATCTCCGAAAGTTCTTCACCGATTGCTTCGAAATTTAACCACAACGTTTCATTCGCATCCGAGGTTCTTTTTTATATACATACTATTTAGATGTCACGTCTGTGCCGGGAATTTTTTTTTTTTTTAACTATTTTTTCATGTGTTTTTCATGTGAGGGAAATCATCGAAACCTCTTTACCGATTGCTCTGAAATTCTGACACACCGTTGCATTCGAATAGGGGCGTGTTATTATATACCTACTATATACATGCTACTATACTATACTATATACATACATACGGTGGAATTGAGCTGTGTTATTTACAATACCGTTCATTTCGCAAGTGTAAGTATAGATGGCAGACCTGAGACAGGTAAAAACATTCATTTTTTCAGAAACAGCGCCATCTGTTGCACGAAGAGCAGCACACGCTATAATAAATATGTTACTATTCCATTTCAATGTTGCCGATCATTGACAAATTGAATTTTCGTTGATTTTTATTTATTTTCAATTTAATTTATTTATTATGTGTGACAGTGCGTGAAATTGAGCAGAGTTGATTACAGTACCATTCATTTTGCTAGTATACGTATAGATGCTACACCTGTGACAGGTAAAAACATGCTTTTTGTTTAAAAACAGTGCCATCTATTGCACGTAATAGCAACATGCACTATCCTAAATATGTTACGATGCCTTTCAATATTTCCGATTTCATTGAAAAATTTAATTTTCATAGATTTTGATTCATTTTCATTTTGGTTTAATTATTTTGTGTGACATTGCATTGGAATTAAGCTGTGTTATTTACCATACCGTTCATTTTGTCGGAATAGTTTACTTTTTATTTTTTTCATTTTTTTTCATTGTGTTTTATCTGGGGGGTTTTATATATCAGTAATGGGAACATCAGATCATTTGATGTTCCCAATTTTCTGATGGGAACCTCAGATCATTTGGGAATGCATCGGACGAGGGAGTGGGGAATGGTGTATTACTATAACTATGATATCCTGCTTCACACTAGTAGTCTTTATCTAACTATACTGACTCGAGAAGAGGAACATTGTGCTATCATTGTTAGAAAAAACAAGATGATCGCTGAGGATATCCATCATCAACCAAGCTGGTATATGATCACACAAGCTTGAGACAAAGAAAACAAGGAGTTGACAATGTTAGTTAAACAATATTACTAATAAAGATATTATGCATCCTACCAGTCGTTATCTGAACAAATCTTCTTAAGACTGAAGCAAACATGTGTTAATTATGTCATTAAAACATCATTATAGTTCTTGAATCCCACAATTATTAGCCGACTATAATGGATTGAGACAAAAGCAAGATGGTTTTTACCATTTATTGTTATACATGACATTTACATGTACATTATCTATACAACACAAGTCACTATATGACTATACCAACCTGCAACTACAACAACAAGGATGTTCAAGTTGTAGGTTATTATGGTCCTTGTTGCACTTTCATTTTTATGGATAAATTAAACTCCAGCATACTATTGCCCGTAAGAGTTAGTATTTTATTGATACCGAACAAATTTACACACACACACAGTAATTGGAGGACAAAAGATTATAGTAGTAGTCAAATATAATCCCCACCAAACGACAGAAGGTGGAAACATTGCCACCATTAATATAATAGAGAGAGAGTAGCTTCTATCGCTAGCAGGAACGGATCCAGACTACTAATCATGGAAGGCTTCAACCACGGGAATATAGAGTGGGAGAACAGAGACCCACATGGAGGACCAGACACATGGAGAGCTAATCAGCTGGACGTGGCAACAAGAAACTTTCTAAGCCAGCACATCAAGGGACCGACAAAAATTAGAGGAGAGGACGAACCAGCTATACCTGATCTAATATTTACTGTAAATGAGTCGCATATAAGGGAACTTATGTTAGAAGCCCCCTTATGAATCACTGATCACAGTGTACTGATCTTTGATTACCTGGTAGAGCTAGGATTTATCTCCCCAAAATAAGAACTGGGAAACAAAGGGCTGGCGTACCGAAAGGTAAATTATGAGGAAATGAGAAAATTTCTATGGGATATACATTGGGACACAGAACTGAGAACTAAGTTCGTACAAGATATGATGGACAATGTCACCTAAAAGTGTCAGGAGGTAGTAAACAGGTTTATCCCGGCCCGACAGGAATAAACCGAATAGCAAAAGAAGAATCCTTGGTTTAATAAGGCATGTATGGAAGCAATGGAACTGAACAAAAGGTTGAGGAGGAACTTCTGAAATAACAGAACACCAGAAAGTAGAGAGAGATACCAGAGAACCAGGTAGGAGTATGTAAGTGAGAAGAGCAGCCGAGAAAAGGTATGAAAATGATATAGTTAATAAAGCCAAGACCGAGCCAAAACTACTGCACAGTCATATCAGGAGGAAAACGGTGAAGGAACAGGTGAAGAAACTTAGAACAGGCGAGGACAGGTACACAGAGAATGACAAAGATGTGTGTGAAGAAGTCAACAAAAGGCTCCAAGAGGTCTTCACAATAGAACGAGGCGAGATCACTGCACTAGGAGAGGTAAACTAGGCGGCCTTGGAAGGGTTCGAAATCACAAGAGATGAGGTCAAGATGCATCTTTTGGATCTGAACGTGAGAAAGGCTGTTGGCCCAGACGGAATCTTACCATAGGTATTGAAAGAGTGTGCAGAAGCACTTTGCTTGCCACTCTCCATAGTGTATAGTAGGTCACTGGAGATGGGAGACCTACCAGATATATGGAAGACGGCTAAAGTAGTCCCAATATACAAAAAGGGTGACAGACAAGAGGCACTGAACTACAGGCCAGTGTCCTTAACTTTTATACCATGCAAGATGATGGACAAGATCGCGAGAAAAAAACCTAGTAACATCTGGAGATAAGGGACATCGTGACAACTAATCAACATCGGTTCAGGGAGGGTAAATCTTGCCTAACAGGCTTAATAGAATTCAACGATCAGGTGACAAAGATTAAGCAACAGAAGAATTGGCGGACTGCATTTTCTTGGATTATCGGAAAACCTGATACAGTACCCCATATGAGGCTGATGCATAAGCTGGAGAAACTAGGCAAGAGTAACTGGTATGGTGCTCCAGTGGATAAAGGAGTACCTAAGCAATAGGAAGCAGAGTTAATGAGGGGGCGAGACCTCAGAGTGGCGTGAAGTCACCAGTGGAGTCACGCAGGGCTCTGTACTTGGACCTATCTTTTTTCTGATTTACGTAAATGATCTCCCAGAGGATATAGAGTCATTCCTCTCAATGTTTGCTGACGAATCCAAAATTATGAGAAGGATTAAGACAGAGGAGGAAAGCTTGAGGCTTCAAGAAGACCTGGACAAGCTGTAGGAATGGTCGAACAAATGGTTGTTAGAGTTTAACCAAAGCAAATATAATGTATTGAAGATAGGTGAAGGGAGCAGGAGACCAGATACACGGTATCATGTGGGAGATGAAATACTTCAAGAGTCAGAGAGAGAGAGAGAGAGAGAGAGAGAGAGAGAGAGAGAGAGAGAGAGAGAGAGAGAGAGAGAGAGAGAGAGAGAGAGAGAGAGAGAGAGAGGAAGACCTGGGGGTTGATATCACGCCAGACCAGTCCCCTGAAGCCCACCTCGTGAAAAAATCAGTGACATATGCCAGGTTGGTTAACATAAGAACAGCCATTAGAAACGTGTGTAAAGAATCATTCAGAGCTTTGTATACCACATGTGTCAGACCAATCCTGGAGTATGCGGTCCCAGCATGGAGTCCATATTTAGTCAAGCAAAACACTAAACTGGAAAAGGTACGAAGGTTTGCCACCAGACTAATACCCGAACTGAGGGGTATGAGCTACGAGGATGGACTACGGGAATTAAACCTCACGTTACTGAGAAACAGAAGAGTTATGGGGGACATGATCACCACATACAAGATTCTCAGTGGAATTGATAGGGGTAGATAAAGACAGACTATTTAACACAAAGGGCACTTGCACAAGGGGAGGTGGAAATTGAGTGCCCAGATGAGCAATAGAGACATTAGAATTTTTTCAGTGTCAGAGTAGTAGACAAAGAGAATGCATTAGGAAGTTGTTACGAACCCTTCGTAACTGGGTTCTTTTTAAACTATGATCCGATTCTAGTTCAGAGAACCCTAATCTTGGTGGGAAAAAATAGTGTAATGTTTAAAGGTAAAATGAAAAGAATTAGACTTAAAATAACCCGTTATTATTTCCCATCACCATTATAATATACAAGTCTATGCAAGGTCAACCGGAGCGACGTTGCTAGCCCTTACGCTCGCCTGCTTCACGGATGACGGACACAATGTGCCTCTGATGAAGTCTTCGATGCTCCACGTCCGTTACACACTCGCTGGGACGCTCAATCAGTAAAATCAGTTACGCTCAACTAGCCCCACTGGCTAGTACCTTCCAGAATCGAAGTCTACAGCGCCCAACCACAGTGCTCAACTAGCCCACTTAGCTAGTACCTTCCAGAATCGAAGTCTACAGCGCCCAACCACAGTGCTCAACTAGCCCACTTGGCTAGTACCTTCCAGAATCGAAGTCTACAGCGCCCAACCACAGTGCTCACCTAGCCTCACTGGCTAGCACCTCCAGGAGAGAAGTCTATAACACTCAACAGCAGCGCTCAACTAGCCCACTTAGCTAGCACCTTCAGGTCGACCCAAGTCTTCCACTGTCCCGACTTCACTGACTCCCATCCCTCGTCCGTGTTACTCGTCATCTTTCAGCCTGGCCGACTACAAGATGGGAAACTGATTAACGGGAGGGTCAACTGCTGTAGTTCGGCCCCTGGATCGTAGATGGCGCCAAGGTCCGTGACAGAAGTGATGTGGTGGAGGCAGACTCCATACACAGTTCCAAGTGTAGATATGATTGAGCGACTAGGCTAAGGAACCTGTTCACCAATTGAAAGGCGGGGACCAAAAAGCCTGAGCTCAACCCCTGCAAGCACAACTAGGTAAGTACATACACAGGCAACACAGGTAGCGACAACAAACTTTTTAAGCCAGCATGTCAGGGAATCCACAAGCGTGAAAGGAATCGATGAACAAGCGAGACTCGAACTAGTCTTCACTCTGAACGACTCCGACATGAGGGAAATCGGTTTTGAGGCCCCCGTAGGAATGAGCGACCACAGTGTACTGACGATTGAGTATCTGGTTGAAGAAGGGTTAATGAACTCGAGGAGGGGAACTGAAAACAAATTTTTCATGGCTGGCATTCCGAAAGTGAAACTATGAGATAAGAAAATTCCTAACAGATGTTACATGGGAAACAGTGCTCAGGGAAAGACGGCCCAAGACATGATAGAATACATCACGCAGAAGTGTAAGGAGACAGCAGACAAGTTTGTCCCGGTCCAAAAGGATAACAATGAAAGGCAGATGAGAAACCCATGATTTAATCAGAGATGTAGGCTAGCTAAGCAGCAAAGTAAAAGGGCGTGGAGAAACTACAGAAATAACCGGACACTTGAGAGCGGAAAAAGATACCAGAGAGCCAGGAATGAATATGTCAGGTTGAGAAGAGAGGCAGAAGGGCTATACGAAAATTACATCACAAGCAAGGCAAAGACTCAACCTAAATTACTGCACAGCCACATCTGGAGAAAAGAGCAGTAAAGGAACAGGTAATGAAAATGAGGATAGGGGCAGACAGATTCACTACAAATGACAAGGAAGTGTGCAAGAAACTGAATAGGAAATTCAAAAAGGTCATCACATTAGAGCAAGGAGAAGTACCAGAGATAGGAGAGGAAATAGTTAACCAGGCACAACTAGAAGAGTGTGAGAGTACCAGTGGGGATGGAAGGAAGCTTTTGCTAGAGTTGGTTGTGACAAAGGCTATATGCTCAGAGGGATTCTCCCCTTTGATACTAAAGGAAGGAGCAGAAGTATGGTGCTTTCCACTCTCCATAATGTATAACAAATCACTGGTAACAGGGGAATTGCCAAAAATTTGGAAGACGGATATTGTAGTCCCGATATACAGAGGGGAAAGACAGGAGGAACTGAATTACAGGCCAATGTCCCTAACTTGCATACCATGCAAGCTGTTGGAGAAGCTTGTGCGTAAAAAGCTAGTGGATCATCTGAAGATAAAGAACTTTGTAACACAGCATCAACATGGGTTCAGGGATGGCAAGTCCTGCCTCACAGGATTAATTGAATCCTACGACAAGACAAAAAAAAAATCAGGCAAGAAAGAGAGGGGTGGGCAGACTGCATATTTTTGGATGGCCAGAAAGCCTTTGACACAGTGCAACATAAGAGGCTGGTGCAAAAGCTGGAGATGTAGACAGGAGTGAAAGGGAAGGTACTCCATTGGATAAGGGAGTACCTAAGCACCAGAAGACAGCGAGTCACTGTGAGGGGTGAGGTCTCAGATTGGAGAGGCGTTACCAGTGGAGTGCTGCAGGGGTCAGTCCTTGGACCTATACAGTTTTGATATATGTAAATGATCTCCCAGAGGATGCAGAATCATTTCTCTCAATGTTTGCTGACGATGCCAAAAATATGAGGATTACAACAGAATAAGATAGTATGAGGCTACAAGATGACCTAGACAAACTGAATGAATGGCACAACAAATGGCTACTAAAGTTAAACCAGAGTAAATGTAAGAAAATAAAACTAGGCGGTGGAAACAGGAGCCCTGACAGAGGATACAGAATGGGAGATGAAGCACTTCATGAAACGGACAGAGAGAAAGATTTAGGAGTTGATATCACACCAAACCTGTCTCCTGAAGCCCACATAGGAATAATTACATCTGTGGCACATGTGAGGCTGCCTAACATCAAAACCAGTCATCAGGAACCTGATTAAGGAATCATTCAGAACATTGTATACCACATATGTCAGACCAATCCTGAAGTATGCGGCCCCAGCATATAGCCCGTACCTTGTCAAGCACAAGACTAAGCTGGAAAAAGTTCAGAGGTATGCCACTAGGCTAGTCCCTGAACTAAGAGGCATCAGTTGTAAGGAAAGGCTGCGTGAAATGCATCTCACGACACTAGAAGACAGAAGAGTAAGGGGAGACATGATCACAACCTACAAAATTCTCAGAGGAATTGACAGGGTAGAAAAGGATATATTGTTTAACACGTGAGGTACGCGAACAAGGGGACACAGGTGGAGACTGAGTACCCAAATGAGCCACAGGGACGTTAGAAAGAACTTTTTCAGTGTCAAAGTAGTTAACCCGAGGAATGCATTAGGCAGTGATATGACTCCAGGCTGGAGGCTGACTCCATACACAGTTTCATATCATAGAGCCCAGTAGGCTCAGGAATCTGTACACCAGTTGATTGACGGTTGAGAGGCGGGACCAAAGAGCCAGAGCTCAACCCCTGCAAGCACAACTAGGTGCGTACAACTAGGTGAGTACACACACACATACACACACACGCACAAACACACGCACACAAACACACACACACACACACACACACACACACACACACACACACACACACACACACACACACACACACACACACACACACACACACACAGAGTGATGTAGTGGAGGCTGACTTCATACACTGTTTCAAATGTAGATATGATAGAGCCCAGTAGGCTCAGGAATCTATACACCAGTTGATTGACAGTTGAGAGGCGGGACCAAAGAGCCAAAGCTAAACCCCCGCAAGCACAAATAGGTGAGTACACACACACACACACACACACACAATGCATTAGGAATGCATTAGGGGGTGATGTGGTGGAGGCTGACTCCATACACAGTTCAAGTGTAGATATGACAGAGCCCGATAGGCTCAGGAATCTGTACACCTGTTGATTGACGGTTGAGAGGCGGGACCAAAGAGCCAGAGCTCAACCCCCACAAACACAACTAGGTGAGTACAACTAGGTGAGTACACACACACACACACACACACTAATAAGATAATAAGAATAGGGGGAACAAGTTCCTGAAGATTGCATAACCCAACATAGATGGAGTAAGATCGAAGATACTGGAGTTAAGTGATGTAATACAGCTCCAGACACCAGACATTGTTGCACTCACGGAGACAAAACTTGAAGATGTTATTTTAAATGAGGTCATATTCCCAAGGGGCTACTCAATTTGGAGACGAGACAGAAAAATTAGGAAAGGCGGTGGCGTTGCTGTGCTGGTGAAAGAACACCTAAAGGTGAAGGAAATAATAACTGCCAATCCACAAGAAGTTGACATAATAGCACTAGAGATCTGCCATGAGGATGATAAACTAATGATCATAAATGCATATAGTCCACCACCAAGCAGCACATAGTCAAAGGAGGAGCTAGATAGTAAACGAGAAGGTCTTATAACAATAATGAGAGAGATCATAGCGAGAGCGGATAACGATAGTTCACGACTGTTGATAGTTGGCGACTTCAACTTGAAAGCCATAGACTGGGAAGCATATGAAGCTAAAACAGAAGATTTCTGGACCTGTAAATTTGTAGACCTCATCCTGGAAACATTCTTGTATCAACATGTTAAACAAGCTACGAGGATGAGGGAAGGGGACGTTCCCTGCATGCTAGATTTGATATTTACCAGGAAGGAGGAAGAAATATTTGACATTCAATACCTTCCTCCCTTGGGTAAAAGTGACCATGTCTTTTTGGGAATAAAGTATGCAATGCGTTATAATCTGGAAGAAAATATGAAGGTTGGTGAAATTGAAAAACCTGACTTTAGGAGAGGACATTATGGCAACCATAGAATTTTTTTTAGTGGGTATAATTGGACAGACTTGTTGCTAGGTAAGGAAGTGAATGAGATGTATGTCAAGTTTTGTGAAATATATGATAAAGGAACAAAAAAAATTATACCAAAACAGAGAAGCAGAACAGGATTGGTTCAGCAGAAAGTGTGAGAGGGCCAGAGACAAAAAGACACAAAAATGGAATCAATACAGGAAGAGGCCAAACCCCAAACATACCAGCGATACAAAGATGCGAGAAACAACTACACGACAGTGAGGAGAGAGGCAGAAAGAAATTTTGAAAAAGGGATTGCAGACAAATGTAAAACAGAACCAGGTCTATTCAATAAATTCATAAACAAGAAATTGCAGGTAAAGGATGATATACAGAGGTTGAAAATGGGAAATAGATTCACAGAAAATGAAAAGGAAATGTGTGAAACATTAAACGAAAAGTTCCAAAGTGTGTTTGTACAAAATGAAATCTTCAGGGAACCAGATACAATAAGAATTCCAGAGAACAACATAGAGCACATAGAGGTGTCTAGAGATGAAGTGGAAAAAATGCTCAAGGAGCTAAATAAGAACAAGGCAGTTGGTCCAGATGGAGTTTCACCATGGGTTCTGAGAGAATGTGCACCTGAGCTCAGCATTCCACTTCAACTGATTTTTCAGGCATTCCTGTTTACAGGAGTTATAGCTGATGTGTGGAAAACGCTAACATAGTTCCAATCTACAAAAGTGGAAGCAGGGAAGACCCTCTTACTTATAGACCGGTATCATTGAGAAGTGTAATAGTCAAAAAAATGGAAAAAATAATTAAAACTAAATGGGTAGAACACCTGGAGAGAAATGATATAATATCAGACAGACAGTATGGTTTTCGATCTGGAAGATCTTGTGTATCGAATTTACTCAGTTTCTATGATCGAGCAACAGAGATATTACAGGAAAGAGATGGTTGGGTTGACTGCATCTATCTGGACCTAAAAAAGGCTTTTGACAGAGTTCCACATAAGAGGTTGTTCTGGAAACTGGAAAATATTGGAGGGGTGACAGGTAAGCTTCTAACTTGGATGAAAAATTTTCTGACTGATAGAAAAACGAGGGCAGTGATCAGAGGCAATGTATCGGACTGGAGAAATGTCACAAGTGGAGTACCACAGGGTTCAGTTCTTGCACCAGTGATGTTTATTGTCTACATAAATGATCTACCAGTTGGTATACAGAATTATATGAACATGTTTGCTGATGATGCTAAGATAATAGAAAGGATAAGAAACTTAGATGATTGTCATGCCCTTAAAGATGACCTGGACAAAATAAGTAAATGGAGCACCACTTGGCAAATGGAATTAAATGTTAATAAATGCCATGTTATGGAATGTGGAATAGGAGAACATAAACCCCACACAACCTATATATTATGTGAGAAATCTTTAAAGAATTTTGATAAAGAAAGAGATCTAGGGGTGGTTCTAGATAGAAAACTATCACCTGAGGACCACATAAAGAATATTGTGCGAGGAGCCTATGCCACGCTCTCTAACTTCAGAATTGCTTTTAAATACATGGATAGCGATATACTAAAGAAATGGTTCACGACTTTTGTTAGGCCAAAGCAAGAATATGCAGCAGTTGTGTCGTGCCCATATCTTAAGATGCACATCAACAAACTGGAAAAGGTGCAAAGACATGCTACTAAGTGGCTCCCAGAAATGAAGGGCAAGAGCTACGAAGAGAGGTTAGAGGCATTAAATATGCCAAAACTGGAAGACAGAAGAAAAAGAGGTGATATGATCACTACCTACAAAATAGTAACAGGAATTTATAAAATCGATAGGGAAGATTTCCTGACATCTGGAACTTTAAGAACAAGAGGTCATAGATATAAACTAGCTAAACACAGATGCCGAAGAAATATAAGAAAATTCACTTTCGCAAACAGAGTGGTAGACGGTTGGAACAAGTTAGGTGAGAAGGTGGTGAAGGCCAAGACCGTCAGTAGTTTCAAAGCGTTGTATGACAAAGAGTGCTGGGAAGACGGGACACCACGAGCGTAGCTCTCATCCTGCAACTACACTTAGGTAATTACACTTATGTAATTACGGGTGTGTGTGTGTGTGTGTGGTGGTGAGGTGCTGGTACTCTCTTGCAGGGCCAGCACCTCACCCCCACCTTGTGAAGCTAACAAGAAATCCAGCTGGTATTGCCCCATTATCGACCAAGCAGCTGTGACATGCCTAGAAGCTGTGACAACATGACACTGCCTGACTTAGAGGTGTAGCAGTTCCCCATGCAGGTGACTTCCATTAGCAACCCCAAAGTCAGCAAATGGCACACGTTTCACACCGCAGGCCCTCCGATTTGCCGTGGCTCTCTGCCTCACGGCCCCAATCCACACCGAATACAGTTATATTCGGCGAGGCAGTGACCGACTGGTATTGACAACATGGCCTTCTCTGCCAAAAGTCATGAGGATCGCATACAAGACACAGCGAGGTTAATGACTTTAATATGAGAAGCCTTACCACAGCTGACTGTCCCGCAGAGAGAGAACCCCGTTACCTAATGCCGCGCAACTCTGATGATCAAAGAAGTGGATAGGCAGCGTGGAAGCGTCTGAACTAGAGTGAGGGCCAACAAGCGCACTCTGAGGGGCTCCCTCAGCTATGATTGGGGGTTGGTGGGTTGGGGGGCCGATGGGATGTTTGCGGTCAGACGACGGGGGTGTCCCGTGTGTAAGTATTTATGAAAACATCCCTGAAAACTAGAAACCTCAGCTCTCAGGAAACAGGTATCGTGTTTTAAGTGCATCGAGTCCACAGTGAACCAGATTACAAGTGTACAATATTGTGCAGTGATATATCTCGAAATTATACAAACGTAAAAGTGTCACCCCTCTGCCACCCCTCCTCCCCCCTCTCCCATACCCTCAAGTGTGTACCGTCACCTAACCTACGAGTCGAGAGGTGCCGGTCCCCCCCCCCAGCCCCATCCAACTGCATCTGCTACTTCCCTGTGTCCACCCCCCACGCTACGTCCGCCCAGCACCCGCCCAACGCCCGCCCAGCACCCATCCAGCGCCCGCCCAGCGCCCACCCAGCGCCCGCCCATCATCCGACCAGCGCCCACCCATCATCCGCCCAGCGGCCACCCAGCACCTGCCTAGCACCCGCCCAGCGCCCGCCGATGTCGCAGGTCACGACTGACAGCTAGGCTTCTCTCAGCCAAGAGGAGCCATCAATCGCCGACAGGTACGGCACATGCCAAGTGTGTGACAAGGTGTGGAATCTCAAGCGTAACGGGGGATGTGAGCAAGCATGCTCACAACGGAACCGATTGTCCGGGTATGTGGCGCCCTCCCAAAGAGAGTATCAATCAGGATCCCACACCAGCAGTCAGGGAAAACACCTTCAACAGCTTCATTTCGACTGAGAACCTATTAGAAGCTATCAAAGCAACATTTTTTTTTTTTTTTTTTTTTTTTTTTTTGAGATATATACAAGAGTTGTTACATTCTTGTACAGCCACTAGTACGCGTAGCGTTTCGGGCAGGTCCCTGGAATACGATCCCCTGCCGCGAAGAATCGTTTTTTCATCCAAGTACACATTTTACTGTTGCGTTAAACAGAGGCTACAGTTAAGGAATTGCGCCCAGTAAATCCTCCCCGGCCAGGATACGAACCCATGACATAGCGCTCGCGGAACGCCAGGCGAGTGTCTTACCACTACACCACGGAGACTGCCATCGGTTGGAACCTTGCAGCACATCCCCAAAGCTGCCCGCCCCCAAGCGGCAGCCAAACTATCCAGCCTCTTGAAGAAGGTCAATGACTCTCCCGGAACCATCCAAGCCTGGCACAACTTTCTCCTGTTTGGAAACATATGCCTAGCTGTCCCTGCTAGGAGAGACAAATCACTAGCTTCCTCAGTCATTATTACTAGTGGTTTGCAGTGGTTGAACCCCATGCACAGATACCATAATTAAGATAGGGATAGATTAGTGCATAATATAGAGAGATAAGAGCAGAGTCAGGTACATAATATCTAATTTTGGAGAGTATACCAACTGTTTTAAAGACTTTCTTGGTTATGTGTTGGATGTGGGTACTGAAGTGGAGTCTCTTTTCTAGGAATAGGCCGAGAAACTTTCCATCATTTTTATTGCTAATGTTTACATTGTCTATCTAAAGCTGAATTGCATTTGTAGATTTGCTTCCAAATAAGATGTAGTTGGTCTTTTTTATGTTAAGTGTTAGTTTGTTGGTTGACATCCATAAGTGGACTTTTTTTAGTTTATTATTAACAACATTATTTAGTGTATGTGGGTTGGGGTTAGAGTAGATGAGGGTAGTATCATCAGCAAACAAAATAGCTTTCAGAATGTTAGAGACATTAGGCAGATCATTGATGTATATAAGAAATAGGAGAGGTCCCAAAATGCTGCCCTGTGGCACTCCACCGGTTATTGGTAGAGTGGGAGAAGTTATATTATTGATGGCTACACATTGGTGTTTATCACTAAGATAAGATTGGATATAGTCCAGTGTATGGCCTCGGATTCCATAATGATGGAGTTTACGTAAGAGGTAATTGTGATTAACAGTATCAAAGGCCTTTCTCAGGTCAATGAAGAGTCCAATCGGAAACTCATTTTTGTCAAGGGCTGAGTAAATTATATCAAGGAGACTAATAATTGCATCGTTGGTACTCTTTTGGGAGCGGAAGCCAAACTTACAGGGGCTAAGAATGTCGAATTATACGAGATATTAGTAGAGCTGTTTGTAGATAATTTTTTCAAATATTTTTGATAGTATGGGTAGGTTTGATATTGGTCTATAATTGTTTATGTCTGCCGGATTACCTTCTTTATGAACTGGCGCTACTCTTGCTTTTTTAAGGATATCAGGGAAGGTATGACACTCAAAGGATTTGTTGAACAGCAGAGCTATAGGTGGCGCAAGGGCATGGGAGGCGCTCTTGTATACAATGGATGGGATTTCACTGATGTTCCCAGCTTTGGTTTTTAGTGAGTGTATGATGGACACAACTTCTGTTGGGCTGACTGGTGAAAGGAGAAGATAGTTTGGATAGCTGCCTGAGAGATATGTGTTGATATGTGTCTGAGTCTGTGGGATTTTACTGGCAAGGTTAGCACCAACCGATGAAAAGAAGCTATTAAATTCATTCGCCATTTCTAAATCAGATGACGGTGTAAGGCCATCCTTAGAGAGTGTTATCTGGTTGTGGGAGTGTTGTTTAGTTCCTAGGATATTAGAGATGGTTTTCCATTTGCTTTTCATGTTTCCTTTTGCTTCTTTGAATCTAATCTCATAATATGAAAGTTTAGCTTTTCTTATGATACTGGTAAGCACTGATGAGTACCTCTTAACTACTTCCTTTGTAACTAGGCCAATCCTAAATTTTTTTTCATATTCATGTTTTTTGTTGATTGATTTAATTATGCCACTTGTGAGCCACGGGTTATTTTTTCTTTTATTAGTTACTTGTTTGGTACGGAGGGGACAGTGAGTATTGTAGAGGCTAAGAGTTTTGGAGAGAAAGAGGTTTGTTAATGAGTTTATATCCCGTGTATTATTAAATTCAGATTCCCAGTTAATATTGTGAAGTGCATTAGAGAGATTGCCTAAAGCTGATTCACTGTGTAGCCTGAAAGAGAGTTTCTTGCTTTCTGGTGGTGTTGTGTCCATGTTTGCTATGAGGAAGGTAGGATAGTGGTCAGTAGTTCTGTCATAGATTACCCCAGATGTAAGGGGAGCTGTTATATTAGTCCATAAGTGATCCAGGGTAGTGACAGATGTTTGAGTGACTCCGGTGGGCTTGGTGATTGTGGGGATTAGCATACAGGAGTGCATGCTGTTACGGAAATAGTCAACTTGAGGGTTGTTTTGAAGACCCAGGTTAATATTGAAATCACCTCCCAGAATGATGTGATTTTTGTTGAGATTGTTATTTATGATAAGATTCCTTACATTGTCAGAGAATAAAGCTATGTTGGTATTAGGAAATCTATAGATGGCACCGATAGTCAGGGAGGATTTAAGGGATTTACTGGAGAACTTGGCAAAGGTATATTCACAATAGTCGTCTCTATCACTAATGACATTATTGCAGATGAAGGTATCTTTGTAATATATTGCTGTGCCACCTCCTTTTTTGTTAGGCCTGCAGTTATGAATGACTTTATAACCAGCTAAATTGTAGAGTTGGATATAGTCATTGCTTAGCCAAGTTTCTGTTAAAATGATGAATGATAATTTAGTACCTAGTGCTGTGAGTAGTGCATTTATATCATCAAAATGTTTACCAAGTGACCTAACATTTTGGTTGTAAACTGATAAGCAGGTGCTATTTAGGAGTTTGTTTTTTGCAAGATTTGCTGTGTAATACCTACAATAATGATGATCAATGTGCTGATTTGTGTGGGTATGAGACAGAAGATTTTGATCAGGATCAATATCAGTAAGCATATAGATACAATAATGTCACGATACAATAAGATAAGCATTTAGAGGAATAGTTAAATACCAGATCTGCTGTAAATAGAAAGTAATTATAGCAAAACACAACAATAAACGTAGATACACAAAAAACAGAAACAATTAGAAGTAGAGTAAAGATCCCCGTAGATAGCCAGGAAGGATACAGTAGTTAGGTTAAGAGAGAAGAAAAAATCAGTAGACTGACAAGAATAATATATAGCAAAAAATAAAGAGACAATTAATAATCGTAAAGTAAAAATAATCTTAAGAATAAATTATTTAATAAAGCTTAGTTGTGAACCTATAATTAGTATGAACTTAAGAAAACAAAATGAGCTCAATAATTAATTATAATAAATGATGTATAAATCAAATTACAATTAAGTTTAAAAATTAAAAAAAAATAACAGGGTAAGATTATATTTATGAGCAAGATTTTACTAAGACACTGAGGTAAATGCTTACACAAATACTAAGTCTGCTATAATTAGAGAATAATTATAGCAAAACACAACAATAAATGCAAGTGAACAAAAGAATTGAAACAATTAGAAGCAGGATTAAGATCACTAGATAGCCATGAAGGATACACAAGTTTAGTGGGGAGAACAAAATATCACTAGAGACTGTCAAGATGACTATATAAAAAATTTGACAAATGATGAATGTAAAGTAAAATAATCTTAAAGATAATTATCTATATAAGCTTAGTTTTTAACCTATAATTAGTATGAACTTAATTAAGAGAACAAAATGAGATCAATAATTAATTTCAATAAATGACATAAATCAGGACAATTAAATTTAAAATTTAAAAACAATAGGGTAAGATTAGATTTAAGAGTAAAATTTTACAATGATACTGAGGTGGATGCTTGCATAAGTGCATGGAGACTTGACTGATGACTTAGGAAATTATATGAATGAGAGAACATTAGGTAAATGGTAAGGCAGAGACAGCACCTTGGACAAGGTTAGATTAAATTAGGTTAGGCTCAGGCACTCAAAGAGTTATTTTAAGTATTGGCATTGGTCGGGTTCAGGTTTTTAGATATAATACAATCACTAAAGTAGTCCAGTAGTTGTTGGTCACACTTAATTTCATATCTTTTTCCTGCACTTTCCTTCTTTGCAATGATCGTTCCATTCCTAGTGTAGCACTGCTTGATAAGACCAGGTTTTTGTTTGCGAATTTTACGCAGCCTGAAGAGGAGGGATCCACGCTGCTTTGTAAGGCACTCATTTATATAGAGGTTGGTTTTTTGCTTAGCAGCTGATTGTATGAGGTCAAACTTAACACAGGGATTTGCAAGTTTGATGAGCATTCTCAATAGTTTTCCTAGAGAGATTCTAATCCTAGAGAGATTCGTAGAGAGATTCTATTCTAAATAGTTTTCCTAGAGAGGACAACCAGGCACCCCTCCCCACCCGTGCCAAAAACACCCATCACAGGAAAGATATCAACAGTACAACCGAGGCATCCAAAATCAGAGCTACTGTCAGCAAGAAAATAGAAGACGGCAACACAATAGGGGCAATCAGAGTCATCATCATTGAAGACACAGTTGCCACCAGGAATGCCAATACAGCACAAGCCCTGAGAGAAAAACACTAACCCAGAGCTCCTCGTGATGACAGTGTTCCCCTAGTCGGTGCCAACAGAGCGGTGCCCTGTGTGTGCTCGAATCCGTGGTGCATAAAGCAGCTTTATCCTTCCCACCGGGATCAGCAGGTGGGTTCACAGGACTAAGACCCAACCACATCAAACAAATGCTCAACCTTGCACAGGGAGACATTGCTCAGGGCTTCCTGGTGGAACTAACTAGATTCTCCAACACGTGTCTAACTGGCAACATACCAGAGACCATACGGCCTCTCTTTTTTGGCGCTACCCTCTGTGTCCTGAGGAAAAAAGATGGAGGAATCAGACCGATAGCTGTAGGCAATTCACTCCGGCGCCTCGTCGCTAAGGCTGCTTCTAGAACAGTTAGTCAGGCAGCAGCCGACATGCTGAAGCCAAAACAGCTTGGATTTGGCATTCCCTAAGGGTGTGAGGCAGCGGCTCATGCAGCTAGAGCCTACATTGCCAACATTACGGATGAAAAAGCCCTGATAAAGCTGGACTTCAAAAATGGTTTCAATCTGGTTAGAAGGGATGCAGTACTCAGTGCGGTTCATCGCCTTTTTCCTTCCCTCTACCCATTTGTAAACTCATGCTACAGCAGGAATCTAACTCTGCTATTTGGGGAACATGATATTGAATCACTAGAAGGTGTCCAACAGGGTGACCCCCTTGCTCCTTTTCTTTTCTGCCTAGTCATCAAGGAAGACACCGATAACCTGTCCAGTGAGCTCAATATTTTGTTTTTGGACGATGGTACTCAAGCTGGCTTCCCCAGACTCACTCTTGGATGCCATAAGAATAATTCAGGAGCAAGTCAAGGCCTCACCCTGAACTCTTCCAAGTGCGAAATAACCTCCACCAACCAGCACATAATAGAGCGAATAAAGGTTGTTTTGCCTGACATTCATACAACAATCCCTGAGGACAGCACACTCCTAGGTGCTCCTCTTGGAGGGAAGGCCATCGACGAGGTCCTTGGTAAGAAGATCACTGACCTGAAGAGGATGAACGAGAGGATTGAAGACATCGATGCTCATGATGCACTTTACCTCATCACCAGATGCTTGTCCCTCCCCAGGCTGACCTACTTTCTACGATGTTCGCTATCTTTCATTAATATTAAACTAGAAGAGTACGACAACTTGCTGAAATAAATGCTAGAAAAAGCCCTCAACCTTTCTCTCAGCGACTCACAGTGGAAACAGGTCTCCCTTCCTGTCAGACTCGGGGGCCTTGGTGTGCGCACAGCAACACAAATTGCTGTACCAGCGTTCCAGTCCACTTCAGTGGCGTCCGACAACTTGGTGAAGGATCCTACCTGAACACCTAGCTCAACGGGCAGGGATACATGATCCCATCTTCACAGAGTGCACATCCAAATGGGTCTTTCTCGCAGGACCAGCACCCCAACCACTGCCTTCTGAAGCCCATAAGCAATCCAGCTGGGATTGTCCCATTGCCGACCAAGAAGCTGCGACTTTGCTAGAAGCTGCGACAACACCACATGCCACTGCCCGACTTAGAGCTGTAGCAGCTCCCCATGCAGGTGACTTCCTATTAGCAACCTCAAAGTCAGCAACCGGCACCCGTCTCACACAGCAGCCCCTCCGAATTGCCGTGGCTCTCCGCCTCGCTGCCCCAATCCACACCGAATACAGGTGTATTTGCGGCAAGGCAGTGGCCGACAGGTACGGACGGCATGGCCTTCTCTGCCAAAGGACCGGAGGATGGCATGCAAGACACTGCGAGGTTAACGACATTATTAAGAGAAGCCTTACCACAGCCGGTTGTCCAGCAGAGAGAGAGCCCCGTTACCTAATGTCCCGCAACTCTGATGAGCCTGTCGGTCGTCCAGATGGAATCACGGTGAACCACTGTAAGAATGGTAAACAGTTGGTGTGGGACTACACTTGCGTTTCAACTTTAGCCAACACCTATGTTGACTTCAGTGCTACACAAGCAGGAGGTGCTGCCAATCACCGGGAAACAGCCAAGTCACGTAAACACAGAGACCTTGAGCACCACTACAAATTTTGTCCTCATTGTCTTAGAGACACTTGGTGCCTGGGGTAAAAGTGCTGTTAGTTTTTTTGAAGGAGTTGGGGTCCAAGTTAATTGAAACTACTAGAGACCCTAGAGCTGCCAGTTTTCTCTTTCAGCGCCTTAATGTGGCGATCCATAGAGGAAATGCTCACTGCGTTCATGGATCCTGCCCGGCATCTGAGGAGCTGGAAGAGCTCTACAACTTGTGACAAGTAGCCTTGTACCCTGCATGTAACCAATGTTGTATCCCTTTTTGTGTAATGAAATTTTCAAATAAAGTTAGAAATATATACATACATACCAAAAGAATAGGGGTGGTAGGAGAAAAAAATATTAAAGTGTTCAGTGAAGATCCACAAGGTCTTCTTTGAGTACTCTTTATTTTCTTCTCCGAGGCTATGGGTCCCGAGGCTATATATATATATATATATATATATATATATATATATATATATATATATATATATATATATATATATATATATATATATATATATATATATATATATATATATATATATATATAACTATATATATATATATATATATATATATATATATATATATATATATATATTTATATATATATATATATATATATATATATATATATATATATATATATATATATATCTATTATATATATATATCTATATATATTATAAAATAATATATATAAATGATTTAGATTCAGGTTTGAGTAGCAACATTTGCAAATTTACCGATGATACGAAAATCGGTAGGGAAATTAATTCGGAGGAGGACTCACTATCACTTCAAGTTGATCTAGATAGGGTTTTGAAATGGTCAAAGGATTGGCAAATGCAGTTTAATGCTGATAAATGTAAAGTTCTGAGGTTAGGTAATGATGATAGAGTTACAAGATACGAGCTAGATGGTGTTGAGATTGCGAAGTTGGATTGCGAAAGGGATCTGGGAGTTATGATTAGTAAGAATTTAAAACAAAAGGATCAATGCATGAATGTTCGTAATAAGGCGAATCGGACACTTGGATTTATTAATCGCAGCGTTAGTAACAAGATACCTAGAGTGGTTCTCAAGCTATATTTTGCTCTAGTTAGGCCCCATTTAGATTATGCAGTTCAGTTTTGGTCGCCATATTATAGAATGGATATAAATTCACTTGAACGTGTCCAGCGTAGGATGACTAAGTTAATTCCCCAAATTAGAAATCTTTCATATGAAGAAACATTAACAAAGCTGACATGATAGAGGTTTACAAGTGGGTGAATGGACATAACAAAGGGGATATTAATAGGGTATTTAAAGTATCAACACAAGACAGAACACGAAATAATGGGTATAAATTGAATAAGTTTAGATTTAGGAAAGACTTGGGTAAATACTGGTTCAGTAGCAGGGTTGTTGATTTGTGGAACCAATTGCCGCGTAACATTGTGGAGGTGGGGTCCCTCGATTGTTTCAAGCATGGGTTGGACATGTATATGATGGGATTGGGTGGTTATAAATAGGAGCTGCCTCGTATGGGCCAATAGGCCTTCTGCAGTTGCCTTTGTTCTTATGTTCTTATGTGTTCAATATGTGACGTTGTGTGATAAGAATATAACAACAAAGGTAACTACAGAAGGGCTTTTGGTCCATAAGAGGCAGCTCCTATTTTTAACTACCCAATCCTACACATTTATATGTCCCAGCAACGCTTGAAACAATCAAGGGACCCCACCTTGAGGCAGTTAATAGTGGTATACTTGAGTTCTATAGGCATATAACCAGATAACTAGGTAATACATATAGTCGTAGTTGAGGCAGTTGATAGTGGTAAGGATTGTGATGTTTTGTAACTTGACTTTAGCAAAATAACTGATTAAAAAGATAGACTTATGGAATTGGAGGTGCTGTATTAAGTTAGATTAGGGCAAGTCTATACCAAAGAAAACAGAGTAGTATAAATGGGGTTAAGTCAGAGTGGGAAAAATGTTGTAAATGGAGTGCCTCAAAGCTCTGTCCTGGGTCCTCTGTTTTTATTATATATATATATATATATATATATATATATATATATATATATATATATATATATATATATATATATATATATATATATATATATATATATATATATATATATATATACATATGACAATGTCAGACCACGAAGGAAAAATGAAACAGGAAATTTCCTTAAGTACTTTCGTATATTAAATACATCTTCAGAAGGTCCATATATATGGACCATATATATGGACCTTAATATACGAAAGTACTTAAGGAAATTTCCTGTTTCATTTTTCCTTCGTGGTCTGACATTGTCACATTCTTAATCACGTGTTTATTTTCGTGATATACACACATATATATACATATATATATATATATATATATATATATATATATATATATATATATATATATATATATATATATATATATATATATATATATATATATATATATATATATATATATATATATATATATATATATATATATATTGTGACGGTGTTCCCCCCCCCCCTTATATTTCTCCCACGCCTGCAGTAAGAGTCATGTCCACTTTACCCAAGCGTTCTCTACGTCGCAGGCATCAATTTGATATATGTGGGAGAGTGGAGTGTTCTCGGAGAGCCGAGAAATTTGTGAAACAATAATATTTTGGCCTGTGGTTTAGGCCCTTTAGGAAGCCAAGATGGTGCTGGCTCTCCTGTTTCCCCGCCAAAACGGTGTGACGTCAGTGACACCGGATTGGTCACCGACAGCAGGGTGGCACCGGGAGCCAATGAAAACCTCCCGTGGCAAAAGTGACGTCACGAAGGAAGGGGGTCCGGGCAGCGCGCCGCGTTGGCGCCATCAGTCAAACACGACACGTCAAGGAGGTTGGACGTGCGACGATTGGTCCTGTCAGTTTGACAGTTGTTTCCCGCTCCCGTGGAATTTACGCGTCACCTGAAGTCTGCCAGTACTCTGTGAGGTCTTCCTTAGTTCATGTGTTGAACCAGAGAGGGAATCGACGGTTATTGAGCAACAAGTGCTCCAGGACAGGTACTGTGCAAGAAGAAGTGAAGTCTGTGCAGTGACGTAGGCGACGTCTGAGGCAGTTCACCCATTCGTGACGGCGTAGTGGCTGACCAGAGCCACTGGGTAGCAGAGGAAGAAGAGGACTAGTTGGGAATCCGGACGACTGCAGCTGAGAAGTAGGCGGGCAGCTGTAGCTAGGAGAAGTCGACGGCCAGGAGACCGACTCCAACCCTACAAGAAGTCGAGGAGGAGCACGGACCTGCAGGGAAGAAGGCACGGAGACGACGCGCTAACGGTGGGACAGCGAGTGGGTTCCTGGAGGACACGACTACGTGTGTGTGGGGGCGTTCCCGACACGAGGACCAGGAGCTACAACTCAACTCTCATCGGAGGATAGGTGGAAGTAGGTGTTTCTAGTTTCCCTCCCAATTCCCCTTTAGTCAGCTATATTATTCGGCTATATTATTTAGCCTGAGGATTTTGTATGTCGTGAGCAAGGCTCACCAATGTCACAGTAAGGCACCAGTGTGCAGAATAGTACTATCAAGAGTACTCACGATACTTATATATATTATTATTGGTGTGTACAGGCACCCGGAATAAGTGAGGAATTTAATGTGTTGAGAATGTCTTTCATGAGACTTTGATGTGAACATATAGTGAGAAATTATATATAATATCATGCCAGTATTTGGAAGTTAGGCTATGTGCCCAGTAACTATTTATTTACCATTTATTGATGTCTGATTTATCTATATTATATATGTCTATGTTCGTGCATTGAATAACCATTTGCGAGTGCAGTGATTTATTGTGTTATCTCCCACGAAAGGAAGTACTGAGAACTCCAGTGTTAAATACTTCATAAGATATCATTGAAATGAAGGGCAGTGTATAAAACCATTACAGTGAATTATTGTCGCATTTATTATAGAAACGATTGTTTGAGCCCAAGTACAGTGTAGCGAAATAGTATGTGCTATTGTTGCAAATATAACGAGTGTGCGAACTTCTAGTGATCTTTGAGAACTTAAAGAAACAGCGCGCGTGCCACTAGAGAAACAAGCAATAAACTTTCGCACGGAAAGGGGGGCGCTCAGCTGATCGTGACATTGAAGAGAGGGGGAGTGTTGCCACCGTAGTGAGTGCATAATATACGTGGGAACGACCGACTCCCGCCTGGATCAGCTGATTATTGATTGATATGACCTTGTGACATCTTTGAATGAATTTTAAGTAAAGTACAAAATACTTTTGTGTTTATATCATCCCCTCCATTTATCTTGTGGCTATATTATACTTGAAAGCAAAGAGTGATAAAAGTAAGTACCTGCCTAATATCCTGATCTATTGAGTGTGACCTTGCCAAGGATACCACAAATTCAACCAGTCCACTGACGTGTTACTGGACACCGAAAACACCAGTTGGCGACCTTGTGGTTAATAGTAAAGCCCTATTGTTGGGGCGGGCACATAACAGTTCAGTGAACGAGTTGTGTTCCCACTCCTTCTCAATCAGAGGCCGGTTGGGATTGACTGGGATACTCTCCTGGCGTGCAGTGGCGCCGAGAGGATTAGAGTGAAGACCCGCAGGGCTACGGTGAGTGACGTTGAGCGTAACGGTTGCTCACCCAGAGTAAGAGAGTAAGAGGCAAACCCCAACAATATATATATATATATATATATATATATATATATATATATATATATATATATATATATATATATATATATATATATATATATATATATATATATATATATATATATATATATATATATATATATATATATATATATATATATATATATATATATATATATATTAGTATATTTTGGTAGCAGTCTTTCCTGTAGACATATATTATTAAATATGACCGAAAAAGTAAGATTAATAATTCTAACACGAATTTTCTCAATCTTTCGTACATTACGCTTCACTGTTGGAGGTAAATAAAAAATCACTTCTCCAAAATTCATTTTTATTTCTAGTCTGACGCGACACGGGCGCGTTTCGTAAAACTTATTACATTTTCAAAGACTTCACAAATACACAACTGATTAGAACTTACGTCTCTCTGATATTATATCTACATTTGAGTGAGGTGGGAAGGATGATGTGGCATTAACACAAGACAGAACAGGGGATATTAATAGGGTATTAAAAGTATCAACACAAGACAGAACAGAAAACAATGGGTATTGAATAGAAGTGTTTGTAGAAAGCCTATTGGTCCATATTTCTTGATGCTTCTATATTGGAGCGGAGTCTTGAGGTGGGTAGAATATAGTTGTGCAATAATTGGCTGTTGATTGCTGGTGTTGACTTCTTGATGTGTAGTGCCTCGCAAACGTCAAGCCGCCTGCTATCGCTGTATCTATCGATGATTTCTGTGTTGTTTACTAGGATTTCTCTGGCGATGGTTTGGTTATGGGAAGAGATTATATGTTCCTTAATGGAGCCCTGTTGCTTATGCATCGTTAAACGCCTAGAAAGAGATGTTGTTGTCTTGCCTATATACTGGGTTTTTTGGAGCTTACAGTCCCCAAGTGGGCATTTGAAGGCATAGACGACGTTAGTCTCTTTTAAAGCGTTCTGTTTTGTGTCTGGAGAGTTTCTCATGAGTAGGCTGGCCGTTTTTCTGGTTTTATAGTAAATCGTCAGTTGTATCCTCTGATTTTTGTCTGTAGGGATAACGTTTCTATTAACAATATCTTTCAGGACCCTTTCCTCCGTTTTATGAGCTGTGGAAAAGAAGTTCCTGTAAAATAGTCTAATAGGGGGTATAGGTGTTGTGTTAGTTGTCTCTTCAGAGGTTGCATGGCTTTTCACTTTCCTTCTTATGATGTCTTCGATGAAACCATTGGAGAAGCCGTTATTGACTAGAACCTGCCTTACCCTACAGTTCTTCGTCGACTTGCTTCCATTCTGAGCTGTGGCTGAGAGCACGGTCGACGTATGCGTTAACAACACTCCTCTTGTACCTGTCGGGGCAGTCGCTGTTGGCATTTAGGCACATTCCTATGTTTGTTTCTTTAGTGTAGACTGCAGTGTGGAAACCTCCGCCCTTTTCCATGACTGTTACATCTAGAAAAGGCAGCTTCCCATCCTTTTCCGTCTCGTAAGTGAAACGCAGTACAGAACTCTGCTCAAATGCCTCCTTCAGCTCCTGCAGATGTCTGATATCAGGTACCTGTGTAAAAATGTCGTCAACATACCTGCAGTATATGGCCGGTTTCAAGTTCATGTCGACTAAGACTTTTTGCTCGATGGTACCCATGTAGAAGTTTGCAAACAGGACACCTAGGGGAGAACCCATGGCGACCCCATCTACTTGCTTATACATGTGCCCATCCGGGCTCAAGAAGGGTGCCTCTTTAGTACAAGCTTGGAGTAGTTTCCTCAGAATACTTTCTGGCATGTCAAGAGGAGTACAGGCTGGATCACGATACACTCTGTCGGCTATCATTCCGATTGTCTCGTCCACAGGTACGTTGGTAAACAGCGATTCTACGTCCAACGAGGCTCTTATCCCTGTGGCCCGTGTGCCCCGCAGTAAGTCCACAAATTCCTTTGGAGACTTCAGGCTGAAGGCGCAAGGAACATAAGGAGTCAGCAGGCCGTTGAGTCGCTTCGCCAGTCTGTACGTGGGTGTGGGTATCTGGCTAATGATTGGCCGAAGTGGGTTTCCAGGCTTGTGCGTCTTGACATTTCCATACGCATATCCAGGTTTATATTCCCCAATGATCTTTGGCAGGTGGAGTCCGGTTTTCTTGGCGTTCACAGTTTCGATCAGTTTGTTGACCTTTGCTTTTAATTCGGCTGTAGTGTCCTTCGTTACCCTTTGGAACTTAGTTTGGTCAGAGAGTATGATGTTCATTTTCGCCAGATATTCGTCTTTTTTAAGAATGACATATATTGGCGACTTGTCACCTCTCCTGACAACTATCTCCTTGTTCTCACGAAGGCTTTTAGCTGCCGCTTTAAGCTCGGGGGACAGTATGGTGCTTCTGTAGTTGCCTCGATTCTTTCCTCCTTCTGCAATAAGTTCTGCTTGTAAGGTATCTTTGGTAGTGACCTTCTTTTGTGTCTCGAGGTCGAATATGTCGTCCAACAGAATTTCCAACTCTACTTTCCGGGCCATTTCACTCGGTCTGGACATAACATGACAGTTTATGCCCAGATTTAGGAGAGTGACTTGGTCCTCAGTGAGGTTAATTCCTGCAAGGTTCAGGAAGCCATCTCTTGGTCGTGGAATTGCCATAGGTCCTCCATATAATGTTGTTAGTTTCTTGATAATCCTTGTTTCAGTGCTGAGGTGATGTTGGTCTGTGAGGATGTCGAGGTGTTGTTCAATGCGGGTACGGATACTATGGTCGATGTTGCTATTTCTCCACTCGTTTGTAGCATGAAGTAGTTGCGTTTTGTTGTCTTTGATTTCATTCTCTGCCTTGTATATCTGATCACGAATCAGATCCTGGCGATATTTTATCGTGAAGGCTTGATTCCTTGCTGCTGGGTCGTGCACTTTAATATTAGTATATTTTGGTAGCAGTCTTTCCTGTAGACATATATTATTAAATATGACCGAAAAAGTAAGATTAATAATTCTAACACGAATTTTCTCAATCTTTCGTACATTACGCTTCACTGTTGGAGGTAAATAAAAAATCACTTCTCCAAAATTCATTTTTATTTCTAGTCTGACGCGACACGGGCGCGTTTCGTAAAACTTATTACATTTTCAAAGACTTCACAAATACACAACTGATTAGAACTTGCGTCTCTCTGATATTATATCTACATTTGAGTGAGGTGGGAAGGATGATGAGGCATTAACACAAGACAGAACAGGGGATATTAATAGGGTATTAAAAGTATCAACACAAGACAGAACAGAAAACAATGGGTATTGAATAGAAGTGTTTGTAGAAAGCCTATTGGTCCATATTTCTTGATGCTTCTATATTGGAGCGGAGTCTTGAGGTGGGTAGAATATAGTTGTGCAATAATTGGCTGTTGATTGCTGGTGTTGACTTCTTGATGTGTAGTGCCTCGCAAACGTCAAGCCGCCTGCTATCGCTGTATCTATCGATGATTTCTGTGTTGTTTACTAGGATTTCTCTGGCGATGGTTTGGTTATGGGAAGAGATTATATGTTACTTAATGGAGCCCTGTTGCTTATGCATCGTTAAACGCCTAGAAAGAGATGTTGTTGTCTTGCCTATATACTGGGTTTTTTGGAGCTTACAGTCCCCAAGTGGGCATTTGAAGGCATAGACGACGTTAGTCTCTTTTAAAGCGTTCTGTTTTGTGTCTGGAGAGTTTCTCATGAGTAGGCTGGCCGTTTTTCTGGTTTTATAGTAAATCGTCAGTTGTATCCTCTGATTTTTGTCTGTAGGGATAACGTTTCTATTAACAATATCTTTCAGGACCCTTTCCTCCGTTTTATGAGCTGTGGAAAAGAAGTTCCTGTAAAATAGTCTAATAGGGGGTATAGGTGTTGTGTTAGTTGTCTCTTCAGAGGTTGCATGGCTTTTCACTTTCCTTCTTATGATGTCTTCGATGAAACCATTGGAGAAGCCGTTATTGACTAGAACCTGCCTTACCCTACAGAGTTCTTCGTCGACTTGCTTCCATTCTGAGCTGTGGCTGAGAGCACGGTCGACGTATGCGTTAACAACACTCCTCTTGTACCTGTCGGGGCAGTCGCTGTTGGCATTTAGGCACATTCCTATGTTTGTTTCTTTAGTGTAGACTGCAGTGTGGAAACCTCCGCCCTTTTCCATGACTGTTACATCTGTTACATCATGCCAACAGCGACTGCCCCGACAGGTACAAGAGGAGTGTTGTTAACGCATACGTCGACCGTGCTCTCAGCCACAGCTCAGAATGGAAGCAAGTCGACGAAGAACTCTGTAGGGTAAGGCAGGTTCTAGTCAATAACGGCTTCTCCAATGGTTTCATCGAAGACATCATAAGAAGGAAAGTGAAAAGCCATGCAACCTCTGAAGAGACAACTAACACAACACCTATACCCCCTATTAGACTATTTTACAGGAACTTCTTTTCCACAGCTCATAAAACGGAGGAAAGGGTCCTGAAAGATATTGTTAATAGAAACGTTATCCCTACAGACAAAAATCAGAGGATACAACTGACGATTTACTATAAAACCAGAAAAACGGCCAGCCTACTCATGAGAAACTCTCCAGACACAAAACAGAACGCTTTAAAAGAGACTAACGTCGTCTATGCCTTCAAATGCCCACTTGGGGACTGTAAGCTCCAAAAAACCCAGTATATAGGCAAGACAACAACATCTCTTTCTAGGCGTTTAACGATGCATAAGCAACAGGGCTCCATTAAGGAACATATAATCTCTTCCCATAACCAAACCATCGCCAGAGAAATCCTAGTAAACAACACAGAAATCATCGATAGATACAGCGATAGAAGGCGGCTTGACGTTTGCGAGGCACTACACATCAAGAAGTCAACACCAGCAATCAACAGCCAATTATTGCACAACTATATTCTACCCACCTCAAGACTCCGCTCCAATATAGAAGCATCAAGAAATATGGACCAATAGGCTTTCTACAAACACTTCTATTCAATACCCATTGTTTTCTGTTCTGTCTTGTGTTGATACTTTTAATACCCTATTAATATCCCCTGTTCTGTCTTGTGTTAATGCCACATCATCCTTCCCACCTCACTCAAATGTAGATATAATATCAGAGAGACGTAAGTTCTAATCAGTTGTGTATTTGTGAAGTCTTTGAAAATGTAATAAGTTTTACGAAACGCGCCCGTGTCGCGTCAGACTAGAAATAAAAATGAATTTTGGAGAAGTGATTTTTTATTTACCTCCAACAGTGAAGCGTAATGTACGAAAGATTGAGAAAATTCGTGTTAGAATTATTAATCTTACTTTTTCGGTCATATTTAATAATATATATATATATATATATATATATATATATATATATATATATATATATATATATATATATATATATATATATATATATATCAGACCACGGAGGAAAAATGAAACAGGAATTTCCTTAAGTACTTTCGTATATTAATACATCTTCAGAAGGAGTGATTTTAAAGATCGAGTGATGGGTATAAATAGGCAGGAGAGAGTGGTGAAGTGAGGTGAGGTACAATACTTGGACAACGCAGACGGCCCATTGGCCCATCAGATGCAGCCAATTGGCCCATCTGATGTAGCCCAATGGCCCATCTGATACAGCAAACATACAAGCATAATACATAGGTAATTATAGCATAAAATGGTAAATATATACAATGAATTAGTGAGACAAATGTTTTCCAATGATCCTACTTAAATCGCCCTTTAGCTGATCTATTAGTCCCTCGATTGTTTTAAATGTGGGTTGGAAAAGTATAAGAGTGGGATTGGGTGGTTATAAATAGGTGCTGCCTTTGATGGACCAATAGGCCGTCTGCAGTTACATTTGTTCTTATGCTCTTATGTAAGTAATTTTCTTTTTCATATACATAGTGAATTATGTAGCAAAATATATGTAATGTGTTGCACTGCAGTATAATTATTATTTTGAGTGCATATATCTTTTGAATAATGTTACTATAAATGTTGAACATTTATTGTTTCTTAGGCATTCTGGGGAACTTGACACCATTAGTACTACATATTGTATCATAAAATAAAAATATTCTATTTCGTTACACCATACTTGAGGTTTGGTGTGTGATATGAATGTTAAATAATGTTTGGATGCATAAGTGTGATTCTTACCATTATTATCTGCAACGATGACGTCTGCTCCAGCGTCGAGGAGGACCTTCACAGTGTTGTCGTGACCACCATCGGCTGCCCAGCGCAGGGCTGTCATGCCTGTCAAGATACCACAATTGTTATTATTCATTGACCATAACGATTCTAGAGGTTTCTGTAAAGTGTTGAAATAAACCGTCCTTGACGAACAACTTTTATACTATTGAAAGGAAATACCAACTTTAAATATTATGCAAATCGATTTTCCATTCCAAATTTAACAGAGGATAACTGTGTTAAAAATAATCAGAATAGATCACCATTAAAGATATCTAACATCTTACCAATCCTAATTTGATAATTTATTGCTTGTAACCAGAGCGCTAGTGGTGGTATTATTATGTAAATCAATTACCTACTTTATTTTAAAATTGCAATATATTCATAATTTGAAAAATTTACATAAAAAAGAGCAGTACATTAGTCATATAACAACAAGTAGATACTTTCATTACCTGGATCGGGAACTTAACTGGTAACAACTTATTAAAATCATTTCAATGCTGGCAATACTAAACAGATGTATAAAAATCTAAATACTAAAGTAAATTTTTGACATAAATTGAGTGACAGTTATCTAAAAATTGTAAAGATTATATATTGTAAAGATAATATGTATTTTATAAAAATAAGGTGATGAGACAATGTGTCATAGAACTATTATAAAATAATCATACCATGACATTGAATATATTAGCACAGCCTCAGTTTTTAACATTTAACACATTCTAGGGCAATGCTGCCTCAAAATCACCCCAAATGCACAGCTCAAATAGCCTCGGTCTAACTAAAGTTGGACTAAAAATGCCTGCAGTAATCCATCTCTCTGTGACATTATATCTTTAATCATTACATATATCCAGCAGGGGGTCTCCCAGAATGAAGGTATTCAGAACCCTACAATAGATGAATTTACAAAGGTGAGCCGTTAGCTCCAGCCTTGTAAAATGACCATTATAAGTGTCCTATGCCATAAAGACTCGGCAATACAATGTTGGTAATACTAGTCAGTGGAAAGAAAAAACATTGTTGCCATTATTTATCAAAAGTATTATTGGAATCTAAAAGTTGCTATTTGACGAAACTTGATGGAGGAAAGATAAACATTGGTGCCATCATCAGTTAACAAAGATTAAGGTTATCTTTGATAAAGATACCTAAACCTAAACACCAACATTCGTAAATTCGCAATGTTAGCTATTTGTACGAACAAAAAGATGTTATCTTGGCCAATTAATATTACTGTAATTTATGATATCCTACTTTACACTAGTTGACATCTAATCATACTGACTTGAGAGGAGAGCAATATTTTGTTACCATCATCAGTTAGACAAGATGACTGCTGAGGATATCATTCATCAACCAAGTTGATATATGATCACACAAGCTTGAAGTAGGGAAAACAAGGAATTGACAATGTTAGTTAAACATGTGTTGACTACGTACTCATAACATCATTACATAGTTCTTGAATCTCACCATTGTTGGCTGACCATTATATATGAAGACAAAAAAGGAGAGTGTCACTATTCTCAGTAACATATGACGTAAATATTTTCTACACAACATAAGTCACTGTACTAACCTGCAACTAGACCATTAAGGTGTTACTATTGTTGCACTATCATTTAAATAGATAAATGAAACTCCAGAAGACCTATTGTCCTTTTTTATTCATTCTAGCTGTACCTCGCCTCGCATTGCTGTGGCTCAGCAACACATGTGTGTTGCTGAGACACAGCAACATTCCCGTCCCCCAATCCTCCCCACCATTTCCCACTTCCCATCCCCTCGTCCTCCCTACCACAACCCTCTTCTCCATCCCCTCGTCCTACCTAACATTCCCCACTCCACTGTCCCCTCGTCCTCCCCCACTATCTCTCCTGTCTCTTCGTCCTCCCCACAATTCCCCCCACTTCCTTGTCCGATGCATTCCCATATGATCTGTTCCCATCAGAAAATTGGGATCATCAAATTATCTGATGTTCCCATCAGCGAAAAATAAGAAGAGCAGTTAAAAAAAACGAAAATAAAAAATTCAAAAATAAACTATACTCATGAAATGAACGGCATGATAAACAACACAACTCAATTCAAAGGCAATGTCACACAAAATAATTAAATAAAAATCAAAATAAATCGAAATCTATGAAAATTCATTTTATCAATGAAATCGGAAACATAGAAAAGGAATCGTAGCATATTTAGTATAGGGTGTGGTGCAGATTGCGCTGTTTAAAAAACAAACAATTTTTTTCTCCTGTGACAGGTGTAGCATCTATGTAGTAGGTATATAAAATCGCGCATATTCCAATGGAACATTGTGTCAAAATTTTAAAGCAATCGGTGAAGAACTTTCGGAGATCACAGCTTGTGTTGCTCTTAGGTTCAACAGATGGCACTGTTTTTTTTTAATATGTTTTTACCTGACACAGGTTTGGCTTCTATATATTAGGTATATAAAAACATGCTCCTATTCGTATGCAACGTTGTGTCAAAATTTAAAAGCAATCAGTAAAAGGGTTTCGAAGATTTCCCTCACATGAAAAACATAAAAAAAACTGTTTTTCAAAAAAGCATGTTTTTTTCTCGTCACAAAAGTGACATCTATATAATATGTATATAAAAACCCGCTCGGATGCGAATGGAACGTTGTGTGAAAATTTCAAAGCAATCGGTGAAGAACTTTAGAAGATTAGCGATTTTGAATAAACGAACATTTCCATTTTTATTTATATTCTTTCTGTACCTGGCCACGCGTTGCTATGGCTCGGCAACGCATGGGCGTTACTGAGCCACAGCAACCTTCCCCTGTCTCCTAGTCCTTCCCAACATTCCCCCCTTCCCAGTCCCCTCGTCCTCCCCACAATCTCCTACTCCCCTGTCCCCTCGTCCTCCCCACCATTCCCCCCTCCCCTGTCCCCTCGTTCTTCCTACCATTCCTCACTCCCTCGTCCCTTTTTCCTCCCCCTTCATCCTCCACTCCAGCATCCCCTCGTCTTCCTAACCATTCCCTACTCCACCATCCCCTCGTCCTTCAAACAATCTCCTACTCCTCCGTCCTCTCGTCCTCCCTACCATTACATCCCCCACCCCCATCCCCTCGTTCTCCCTACCATTCCCCTCTTCCCCCTTCCCCTCGTCTTCCCCACTATCTCCCAGTCTCCTGTCATCTCAACCATTCTCCATTCCCCCTCGTCCCCACCATCTTCAACTCCCCTGTCCCCTCGTCCTCCCCACCATTCCCCACTCCCTCGTCTGATGATCAATTGATCTGATGTTCCCATCAGAAAATTGGGAACATCAAAAGATCTGGGGCTAAATTCACAAAGAAGTTAGGCAAACACTTGCGAACCTGTACAGCTCTTCTCAATCTTTGGCAGCTTTGTTTACAATTATTAAACAGTTAATGAGCTCCGAAGCACCCGGAGGCTGTTTATAACAATAAATACAGTTGATTGACAAGTTTTCATGCATGTAAACTGTTTAATAAATGCAACTAAAGCCATCAAAGATTGAGGAACGATGTACACTTTCGTAAGTACTTGCACAACTGCTTCGTGAATCTGGCCCCAGACGTCCCCATCACTGAAATATACGAAAAAAAATAAAAAAACGAAATGAAAAATAATAAAAAAATAGAAAAATAAACTATACTCAAGAAATGATCAGTATGGTTAACAAGAAAGCTCAATTCCAACGCAATGTCACACAAAATAATTAAATCAAAATTACAATAAATCGAAATTTTAAGAAAATTGCATTTATCAATGCAATCAGAAACATTGAAATGGAATCATTACATATTAAACATAGCATGTTTTGATCTTATGTGTAAGAGATAGTGCTGTTTTTCAAAAACGCATGTTTTTACCTGTCACAGGTGTGGCATCTATATAGTAGGTATATGAAAAGACGTGCCTATTCAAATGCAACATTGTGTCAAAATTTCAAAGCAATCAGTGAAGATCACACACAGAGATTACACTAACGTGATGCATCAAATGAAAAAATCCACATGGGCTGTGACGAGGATTCGAACCTGCGTCCGGGAGCATCCCAGACGCTGCCTTAATCGACTGAGCTACGACAGGGTTAAGGGTTGAAACCGAAGTTCTACTGAACTTACTGGATCCCGTTGCCTCTCCGAGGCACAAACCAGGCTTTTGCACCCTTCCCCCCCCCCCCCTGCACCCGAGCTATGTCTATTGGCCGTTCTCCCTCTTCGCCATTAAATCATCACACACAGAGATCACACTAACGTGATGTATCAAATGAACAAATCCACAAGGGCCGTGACGAGGATTCGAACCTGCGTCCAGGAGCATCCAAGACACTGCCTTAATCGACTGAGCTACAACAGGGTTAAGGGTTGAAATCGAAGTTCTACTGCAAAGGGCCAATAGGCCCTTTGCAGTTACATGCATTCTTCTCTTTAATTTACCCAAAATTATACCTATTGTTTCGTGTTCCGTCTTGTGTTGAAAATTTGTTTTCACCTCATCGAAAACTGTTGTATCGTATCACCTCACCCAAATGCAGGTATATAAGATGAAAGCAGTTTAAAATTATAGCATAGTAGAACTCTGTTTAGTGTTTGCAGGTTATAGTTCTGTGTGTGTAAACAAAAAAAATCTTTGAAAATGTAATAAGTTATTACGAAAGACGTTCAAGTGTCGCGTCAGACTAGAAATAAAAATGAATTTTGGAGATTTGAATTTTCAATTACCATCGACAGTGAAAAGAAACATAAGAAATATTGAGAAAATTTGTGTTAGAATTATTAATCTTACTTCTTCGGTCATATTTAATAATATATGTTTACAAGAAAGACTGCTACCAATATATATATATATATATATATATATATATATATATATATATATATATATATATATATATATATATATATATATATATATATATATATATATATATATATATATATATATTAGTATATTTTGGTAGCGGTCTTTCCTGTAGACATATATTATTAAATATGACCGAAAAAGTAAGATTAATAATTCTAACACGAATTTTCTCAATCTTTCGTACATTACGCTTCACTGTTGGAGGTAAATCAAAAATCACTTCTCCAAAATTCATTTTTATTTCTAGTCTGACGCGACACGGGCACGTTTTGTAAAACTTATTACATTTTCAAAGACTTCACAAATACACAACTGATTAGAACTTACGTCTCTCTGATATTATATCTACATTTGAGTGAGGTGGGAAGGTGTTAATGCCACATCATCCTTCCCACCTCACTCAAATGTAGATATAATATCAGAGAGACGTAAGTTCTAATCAGTTGTGTATTTGTGAAGTCTTTGAAAATGTAATAAGTTTTACGAAACGCGCCCGTGTCGCATCAGACTAGAAATAAAAATGAATTTTGGAGAAGTGATTTTTGATTTACCTCCAACAGTGAAGCGTAATGTACGAAAGATTGAGAAAATTCGTGTTAGAATTATTAATCTTACTTTTTCGGTCATATTTAATAATATATATATATATATATATATATATATATATATATATATATATATATATATATATATATATATATATATATATATATATATATATATATATATATGTGTGTGTGTATATCACGAAAATAAACACGTGATTAAGAATGTGACAATGTCAGACCACGGAGGAAAAATGAAACAGGAAATTTCCTTAAGTACTTTCGTATATTTGACCTTCTGAAGATGTATTTAATATAAGAAAGTACTTAAGGAAATTTCCTGTTTCATTTTTCCTCCGTGGTCTGACATTGTCATATATATATATATATATATATATATATATATATATATATGTCGTACCTAATAGCCAGAACGCACTTCTCAGCCTACTATTCAAGGCCCGATTTGCCTAATAAGCCAAGTTTTCATGAATTAATGTTTTTTCGTCTACCTAACCTACCTAACCTAACCTAACCTAGCTTTTTTTGGCTACCTAACCTAACCTTACCTATAAATATAGGTTAGGTTAGGTTAGGTAGGGTTGGTTAGGTTCGGTCATATATCTACGTTAATTTTAACTCCAATAAAAAAAAATTGACCTCATACATAGAGAAAAGGGTTGCTTTATCATTTCATAAGAAAAAAATTATAGTAAATATATTAATTCAGGAAAACTTGGCTTATTAGGCAAATCGGGCCTTGAATAGTAGGCTGAAAAGTGAGTTCTGGCTATTAGGTACGACATATATATATATATATATATATATATATGTGTGTATATCACGAAAATAAACACGTGATTAAGAATGTGACAATGTCAGACCACGGAGGAAAAATGAAACAGGAAATTTCCTTAAGTACTTTCGTATATTAAATACATCTTCAGAAGGTGATGTATTGTAGGGATGTATCACCTTCTGAAGATGTATTTAATATACGAAAGTACTTAAGGAAATTTCCTGTTTCATTTTTCCTCCGTGGTCTGACATTGTCATATATATACATATATATATATATATATATATATATATATATATATATATATATATATATATATATATATATATATATATATATATATATATATATATATATATATTCGACTATCTATCGATAGATACAGCGATAGCAGGTGGCTTGACGTCTGTGAGGCACTACACATCAAGAAGTCAACACCAGCAATCAACAGCCAATTAATGCACAACTATATTCTACCCACTTCAAGACTCCGCTCCAATATAGAAGCATCAAGAAATATGGGCCAATAAAAATTGGCCTTCTGCAGTTACCTACCTTTAATACCCATTGTTTCGTGTTCTGTCTTGTGTAAAAAGTTTATTTTCACCTCATTCAAAACTATTGTAACATGTCACCTCACCCAAATGTAGGTATAAAAAACTCGAAGATGTTTAAGCTCTATTCAGATAAAGTTGTGTGTGTGTGTGTGTAAACTAAAGTCTTTGAAAATGTAATAAGTTTTACGAAACTCGCTTAAGTGTCGCGTCAGACTGGAAATAAAAATGAATTTTGGAGAATTGATCTTTGAATTACCATCAACACTGAAAAGAAACTTAAGAAAGATCGAGAAAATTCGTGTTAGAATTATTAATCTTACTTTTTCAGTCATATTTAATAATATATATATATATACAGGCGATGAGTCACAATAACGTGGCTGAAGTATGTTGACCAGACCACACACTAGAAATTGAAGGAACGACGACGTTTCGGTCCGTCCTGGACCATTCTCACAATCGACTTGAGAATGGTCCAGGACGGACCGATACGTCGTCGTTCCTTCAATTTCTAGTGTGTGGTCTGGTTAACATATATATATATATATATATATATATATATATATATATATATATATATATATATATATATATATATATATATATATATATATATATATATATATATATATATATATATATATATATATATATATATATATATATATATATATACTACACGTGCGTATCAACCCTGGCTAACACCTACATTAACCTCAGTGTTGCACAACCAGGTGGCGCTGCCACCCACAGGGAAGCAGCCAAATCCCGTAAGTATAGAGAACTGGATCACCACTACAATTTTGTCCCCATTGCTTCTGAGACGCTCGGCGCCTGGGGTAAAAGTGCTACCAGTTTTTTGAAGGAACTGGGTTCTAGGCTCATTGAAACAACAAGGGACCCGAGAGCTGCAAGCTTTCTTTTCCAGCGCCTCAGTGTGGCGATACAGAGGGGAAATGCGCACTGCATCCAGGGTTCCTGCCCGCCATCTGAGGAGCTGGAGGAACTCGACAACCTATGACAACCATCTTTGTAACCCATATGTAACTCCTTTTTTGTAACAAAGTTCAAATAAAGTAAATATATATGTGTACATACAAAAGAATGGGGGTGGTAGGAGAAGATAATATTAGTGTTCAGTGAGAAACCACAAGGTCTCCTCTGAATACTTTTTATTTTCTTCTCCGAGGCTATGGGTCCCCACATTGGCACCAGAGGTGGTACCCTCACAAACTTTTTATATATATATATATATATATATATATATATATATATATATATATATATATATATTAGTATATTTTGGTAGCAGTCTTTCCTGTAGACATATATTATTAAATATGACCAAAAAAGTAAGATTAAAAATTCTAACACGAATTTTCTCGATCTTTCGTACATTTTTTTTCACTGTTGGTGGTAATTCAAAAATCAATTCTCCAAAATTCATTTTTATTTCTAGTCTGACGCGACACTTGAGCGCATTTCGTAAAACTTATTACATTTTCAAAGACTTTAGTTTACACATACACAACTGAATAGAACTTACACATCTCCAATTTGTTTATATCTACATTTGAGTGAGGTGGATGGGGTGAGGTGGTATTTAATAGGGTATTAATTTCATCAACGCAAGACAGAACACGAAACAATGGGTATTGAATAGAAGTGTTTGTAGAAAGCCTATTGGTCCATATTTCTTGATGCTTCTATATTGGAGCGGAGTCTTGAGGTGGGTAGAATATAGTTGTGCATTAATTGGCTGTTGATTGCTGGTGTTGACTTTTTAATGTGTAGTGCCTCGCAAACGTCAAGCCGCCTGCTATCGCTGTATCTATCGATGATTTCTGTGTTGTTTACTAGGATTTCTCTGGCGATGGTTTGGTTGTGGGAAGAGATTATATGTTCCTTAATGGAGCCCTGTTGCTTATGCATCGTTAAACGCCTAGAAAGAGATGTTGTTGTCTTGCCTATTGTTACGGCCCTCTCGGGTCGCAACTGGGTTCTTTCTCTGATGTTAGTAGAGTTTGGGTATCCGGCCCCAAGCTAGTAGTGGCTTTCAAGGGGTGTGCTCCGTAACGCAAGTAAATTAAAGGGGAGGGGAGACAAAGGCAAAAACTTAATAATATAATTATCACCGTCACCATAAATAATATATATTTTATCACACGGGGGAGGTATAAACACTATTATATACAATCAGGTCTTCCTCTGAAGACGCGGAGTGTTCCACGGTGCTCAACGATGCGTAGCTCTTGGTCCTCTTGTGGCCTCACGATGAATCCTTCGATTTTCTCGAGTCTACCCTGGCCACAGGCCAGCCAAATCACAGCTCCACTGGGGGCACCGTCGTGGAGGCCATAAACCACAAATCCAGCCTGTAGCTGGCAGGTTCCAATCAGTTTCCGCTGGTTAGGACACTCCACGACCGATACTAGGGTAGCGAGCCCTAGGCAGGAGCCTCGTGTGATCCCACAGATCACTCTCCTCGCCACAACACCCCAGTGGTTAGTCTTCTCCACTAGTCAGCCCCGGGTACAACAAATCCTCAACTGCTACGTCACAGGCAGGCTAACACAACAGTGTTCATCCGGGGAGGGGGGGGGGGTGACTCACAACTTCTGCAGCTAACACTTGGAGATTCTACGGCTGCCTTGGGTAGACTGATCCACCTTCCATTACAGCAGTCCCAGGTCGACTCTGTAATTAGACACATCATCAGTACTAATGACACTCTAGGGCACCTCACTCACAGGCTTAGACACAAACGTCCACCTATCCGCTCCATAGATGGCGTTGCTGTCCAAGCTTCACCTCACCAGAGGTCAGCAGCGGCTGTGTTATGAGCTGATCAGGACGGGAAACTAGCCCTTGTGGCCAGTATATCTCGTCCTCACTAGATGCCGCCGTCCATTTGGAGGGGGTTTCGGGAGCTGGCCCACAGATGGCGCGGTCGTCACTGCTCCGTGCTCGGACGCTGGGCTCGGGTCCGTAACACCTATATACTGAGTTTTTTGGAGCTTACAGTCCCCAAGAGGGCATTTGAAGGCATAGACGACGTTGGTCTCTTTTAAAGCGTTCTGCTTTGTTTCTGGAGAGTTTCTCATGAGTAGGCTGGCCGTTTTTCTGGTTTTATAGTAAATCGTCAGTTGTATCCTCTGACTTTTGTCTGTAGGAATAAAGTTTCTATGAACAATATCTTTCAGGACCCTTTCCTCCGTTTTATGAGCTGTGGAAAAGACGTTCCTGTTAAATAGTCTAATAGGGGGGTATAGGTGTTGTGTTAGTTGTCTCTTCAGAGGTTGCATGGCGTTTCACTTTCCTTCTTATGATGTCTCCGACGAAACCATTGGAGAAGCAGTTGATGACTAGGACCTGCCTTACCCTACAGAGTTCTTCGTCGACTTGCTTCCATTCTGAGCTGTGGCTGAGAGCACGGTCGACATATGCGTTAACAACACTCCTCTTGTACCTGTCTGGGCAGTCGCTGTTGGCATCTAGGCTCATTCCTATGTTCGTTTCCTTGGTGTAGACTGCAGTGTGGAAACCTCCGCTCTTTTCCATGAATGTTACATCTAGAAAGGGTAGCTTCCCATCCTTTTCCATCTCGTAAGTGAAACGCAGCACGGAACTCTGCTCAAATGCCTCCTTCAGCTCCTGCAGATGTCTGACATCAGGTACCTGTGTAAAAATGTCGCCAACATACCTGCAGTATATGGCCGGTTTCAAGTTCATGTCGACTAAGACTTTTTGCTCGATGGTACCCATGTAGAAGTTTGCAAACAGGACACCTAGGGGAGAACCCATGGCGACCCCATCTACTTGCTGATACATGTGCCCATCCGGGCTCAAGAAGGGTGCCTCTTTAGTACAAGCTTGGAGTAGTTTCCTTAGAATAGTTTCGGGTATGTCAAGAGGAGTACAGGCTGGATCACGATACACTCTGTCGGCTATCATCCCGATTGTCTCGTCCACAGGTACGTTGGTGAACAGTGATTCTACGTCCAACGAGGCTCTTATCCCTGTGGCCCGTGTGCCCCGCAGTAAGTCAACAAATTCCTTTGGAGACTTCAGGCTGAAGACGCAAGGGACATAAGGAGTCAGCAGGCCGTTGAGTCGCTTCGCCAGTCTGTACGTGGGTGTGGGTATCTGGCTAATGATTGGCCGAAGTGGGTTTCCAGGCTTGTGTGTCTTGACATTTCCATACGCATATCCAGGTTTATATTCCCCAATAATCTTTGGCAGGTGGAGTCCGGATTTCTTGGCGTTCACAGTTTCGATCAGTTTGTTGACCTTTGCTTTCAATTCGGCTGTAGTGTCCTTCGTTACCCTTTGGAATTTAGTTTGGTCAGAGAGTATGAGGTTCATTTTCGCCAGATATTCGTCTTTTTTAAGAATGACGTATATTGGCGACTTGTCGCCTCTCCTGACAACAATATCCTTGTTCTCACGAAGGCTTTTAGCTGCCGCTTTGAGCTCGGGGGACAGTATGGTGCTTCTGTAGTTGCCTCGATTCTTTCCTCCTTCTGCAATAAGTTCTGCTTGTAAGGTATCTTTGGTAGTGACCTTCTTTTGTGTCTCGCGGTCGAATATGTCGTCCAACAGAATTTCCAACTCTACTTTCCGGGCCATCTCACTCGGTCTGGACATAACATGACAGTTTATGCCCAGATTTAGGAGAGTGACTTGGTCCTCAGTGAGGTTAATTACTGCAAGGTTCAGGAAGCCATCTCTTGGTCGTGGAATTGCCATAGGTCCTCCATATAACGATGTTAGTTTCTTGATAGGATTATCAAGAAACTAACATCGAAACTAACATTGAAACTAACCAATTAATGTACAACTATATTCTACCCACCTCAAGACTCCGCTCCAATATAGAAGCATCAAGAAATAGGGACCAATAGGCTTTCTACAATCACTTCCATTTCAATACCCATTGTTTCGTGTTCTGTCTTGTGTTGATGAAATTAATACCCTATTAAATACCACCTCACCCCATCCACCTCACTCAAATGTAGATATAAACAAATCGGAGATATGTAAGTTCTATTCAGTTGTGTATGTGTAAAGTCTTTGAAAATGTAATAAGTTTTATGAAACGCGCTCAAGTGTCGCGTCAGACTAGAAATAAAAATGAATTTTGGAGAATTGATTTTTTAATTACCTCCAACAGTGAAAAGAAATGTACGAAAGATTGAGAAAATTCGTATTAGAATTATTAATCTTACTTTTTCGGTCATATTTAATAATATATGACTACAGGAAAGACTGCTACCAAAATATACTAATATATATATATATATATATATATATATATATATATATATATATATATATATATATATATATATATATATATATATATATATATATATATATATATATATATATATATATATATACATATGTCGTACCTAGAAGCCAGAACGCAGTACTTGGCCTACTATGCATGACCTGATTTGCCTAATAAGCCAAGTTTTCCTGAATTTACATATTTTTCTCAATTTTTCTTATGAAATGAAAAAGCTACCTATTTAATTAAGTTAATTATTTTAAATTTGAGATAAAACTAACGTAGCTATATGACCGAACCTAACGAGCCCAATCTAACCTAATGTAACCTATCTTAACCTACCCAAACTAACACAACTAAGTCAATAATTTATGTTCCCATTATAATATCATAATAATAATTCAAATAAACCAATTTGAAACTATTTATTGAAAATAAAGAAAATCACTCGTCCTATTAGTCAAATCGGGCCTTGCATTGTAGACCGAGGAGTGCAGATCCTGCTCAACAAAGGCTTCTCTAACAGTTTCGTTGAAAACATCATAAATACACTGGTGAAACGGAACGCAACCTCTGAAGAGTCAACCAACACAACACTTGCACTCCCTATTAGACTATTTCACAGGAACTTCTTTTCGACGGCTCATAAAACAGAGGGAAGGGTCCTGAAAGATATTGTTGATAAGAACGTTATCCCTACAGACAAAAATCAGAAATTACAATTGACAATTTATTATAAAACCAAAAAAACGGCCAATCAACTCATGAAAAACTCTCCAGATACCAAGCAGAACGCCTTAAAGGAAACCAACGTCGTCTATGTCTTTAAATGCACACTTGGGGATTGTAAGCCCCAAAGAAGTCAGTATATAGGCAAGACAACAACGTCTCTTTCCAGGCTATTTACAATGCATAAGCAACAGGGCTCCATGAAGGAACAAATAATCTCTTCTCGCAACCAGACCATCACCAGATAAATTTTTAACAAACAACACAGAAATCATTAATAGGTACAGTGATAGTAGGCGTCTCGACATCAGTGAGGCACTACACATAAAAAATTCAACACCAGAAATCAACAGCCTATTAATGCACAACTATATTCTACCCACTTCAAGACCCCAGAGCAATATGCAAGCAACAAGAGGAAGTATGGGCCAATAGGCCTTCGGCAGTTCTCATATCCAATTAATACCCATTGTTCCGTGTTCTGTCTTGTGTTTGTCATAAGTTTGTTCACCTCATCCAAAACTTTCCACCATATCACCTCACCCAAAATGAGTATAAGTTTGATGAATCTGTGTGTAAATTAAGTCTTTAAAAATGTAATAAGCATTACGAAACACGTTCAGGCATCAGACAATTAAAAAATTAATTTTGGAGAACTGTTAATTTTATTACCAACGACAGTGAAGAAAACATAAGAAATATTGAGAAAATTCGTGTTAGAATTATTAATCTTACCTTTTCGGTCATATTCAACAACATATGTTTACAAGAAAGACTGCTACCAAAATATACTAATATATGTATATATATGTATATATATGTATATATATATATATATATATATATATATATATATATATATATATATATATATATATATATATATATATATATATATATATATATATTAGTATATTTTGGTAGCAGTCTTTCCTGTAGACATATATTATTAAATATGACCGAAAAAGTAAGATTAATAATTCTAACACGAATTTTCTCAATCTTTCGTACATTTCTTTTCAATGTTGGAGGTAAATCAAAAATCAATTCTCCAAAATTCATTTTTATTTCTAGTCTGACGCGACACGAGGGCGTTTCGTAAAACTTATTACATTTTCAAAGACTTTAGTTCACAAATACACAACTGAATAGAACTTACGCATCTCCGATTTTATATCTACATTTGAGTGAGGTGGAAGGGGTGATGTGGCATTAACACAAGACAGAACAAGATGTGGCATTAATAGGGTATTAATTTCATCAGCACAAGAAAGAACAAGAGTATTAATAGGATATTAATTTCATCAACACAAGACAGAACACGAAACAATGGATATTGAATAGAAGTGTTTGTAGAAAGCCTATTGGTCCATATTTCTTGATGCTTCTATATTGGAGCGGAGTCTTGAGGTGGGTAGAATATAGTTGTGCAATAATTGGCTGTTGATTGCTGGTGTTGACTTCTTAATGTGTAGTGCCTCGCAAACGTCAAGCCGCCTGCTATCGCTGTATCTATCGATGATTTTTGTGTTGTTTACTAGGATTTCTCTGGCGTTGGTTTGGTTGTGGGAAGAGATTATATGTTCCTTAATGGAGCCCTGTTGTTTATGCATCGTTAAACGCCTAGAAAGAGATGTTGTTGTCTTGCCTATATACTGGGTGTTTTGGAGCTTACAGTCCCCAAGTGGGCATTTGAAGGCATAGACGACGTTGGTCTCTTTTAAAGCGTTCTGCTTTGTGTCTGGAGAGTTTCTCATGAGTAGGCTGGCCGTTTTTTTGGTTTTATAGTAAATCGTCAGTTGTATCCTCTGATTTTTGTCTGTAGGGATAACGTTTCTATTAACAATATCTTTCAGGACCCTTTCCTCTGTTTTAAGAGCTGTGGAAAAGAAGTTCCTGTAAAATAGTCTAATAGGGGGTATAGGTGTTGTGTTTGTTGTCTCTTCAGAGGTTGCATGGCGTTTCACTTTCCTTCTTATGATGTCTTCGACGAAACCATTGGAGAAGCCATTGTTGACTAGGACCTGCCTTACCGTACAGAGTTCTTCGTCGACTTGCTTCCATTCTGAGCTGTGGCTTAGAGCACGGTCGACATTTGCGTTAACAACACTCCTCTTGTACCTGTCTGGGCAGTTGGTGTTGGCATTTAGGCACATTCCTATGTTCGTTTCCTTAGTGTAGACTGCAGTGTGGAAACCTCCGCTCTTTTCCATGACTGTTACATCTAGAAAGGGCAGCTTCCCATCCTTTTCCATCTCGTAAGTGAAACGCAGCACGGAACTCTGCTCAAATGCCTCCTTCAGCTCCTGCAGATGTCTGACATCAGGTACCTGTGTAAAAATGTTATCAACATACCTGCAGTATATGGCCGGTTTCAAGTTCATGTCGACTAAGACTTTTTGCTCGATGGTACCCATGTAGAAGTTTGCAAACAGGACACCTAGGGGAGAACCCATGGCGACCCCATCTACTTGCTTATACATGTGCCCATCCGGGCTCAAGAAGGGTGCCTCTTTAGTACAAGCTTGGAGTAGTTTCCTTAGAATATTTTCGGGTATGTCAAGAGGAGTACAGGCTGGATCACGATACACTCTGTCGGCTATCATCCCGATTGTCTCGTCCACAGGTACGTTGGTAAACAGCGATTCTACGTCCAACGAGGCTCTTATCCCTGTGGCCCGTGTGCCCCGCAGTAAGTCAACAAATTCCTTTGGAGACTTCAGGCTGAAGGCGCAAGGAACATAAGGAGTCAGCAGGCCGTTGAGTCGCTTCGCCAGTCTGTACGTGGGTGTGGGTATCTGGCTAATGATTGGCCGAAGAGGGTTTCCAGGCTTGTGTGTCTTCACATTTCCATACGCATATCCAGGTTTATATTCCCCAATGATCTTTGGCAGGTGGAGTCCGGATTTCTTGGCGTTCACAGTGTGCCTAAATGCCAACAGCGACTGCCCAGACAGGTACAAGAGGAGTGTTGTTAACGCATATGTCGACCGTGCTCTAAGCCACAGCTCAGAATGGAAGCAAGTCGACGAAGAACTCTGTAGGGTAAGGCAGGTCCTAGTCAACAACGGCTTCTCCAATGGTTTTGTCGAAGACATCATAAGAAGGAAAGTGAAACGCCATGCAACCTCTGAAGAGACAACTAACACAACACCTATACCCCCTATTAGACTATTTTACAGGAACTTCTTTTCCACAGCTCATAAAACAGAGGAAAGGGTCCTGAAAGATATTGTTAATAGAAACGTTATCCCTACAGACAAAAATCAGAGGATACAACTGACGATTTACTATAAAACCAGAAAAACGGCCAGCCTACTCATGAGAAACTCTCCAGACACAAAGCAGAACGCTTTAAAAGAGACCAACGTCGTCTATACCTTCAAATGCCCACTTGGGGACTGTAAGCTCCAAAAAACCCAGTATATAGGCAAGACAACAACATCTCTTTCTAGGCGTTTAACGATGCATAAACAACAGGGCTCCATTAAGGAACATATAATCTCTTCCCACAACCAAACCATCGCCAGAGAAATCCTAGTAAACAACACAGAAATCATTGATAGATACAGCGATAGCAGGCGGCTTGACGTTTGCGAGGCACTACACATTAAGAAGTCAACACCAGCAATCAACAGCCAATTAATGCACAACTATATTCTACCCACCTCAAGACTCCGCTCCAATATAGAAGCATCAAGAAATATGGACCAATAGGCTTTCTACAATCACTTCCATTTCAATACCCATTGTTTCGTGTTCTGTTTTGTGTTGATGAAATTAATACTCTATTAATGCCACCTCTTGTTCTGTCTTGTGTTGATGAAATTAATACCCTATTAATGCCACCTCACCCCATCCACCTCACTCAAATGTAGATATAAACAAAATCGGAGATGTGTAAGTTCTATTCAGTTGTGTATTTGTAAACTAAAGTCTTTGAAAATGTAATAAGTTTTACGAAACGCGCTCGTGTCGCGTCAGACTAGAAATAAAAATGAATTTTGGAGAATTGATTGTTGAATTACCTGCAACAGTGAAAAAAAATGTACGAAAGGTTGAGAAAATTCGTGTTAGAATTATTAATCTTACTTTTTCGGTCATATTTAATAATATATGTCTACAGGAAAGACTGCTACCCAAATATACTAATATATATATATATATATATATATATATATATATATATATACATATATATATATATATATATATATATATATATATATATATATATATATATTGTAGTGTAGTGTAGTATATTGTAGTGTAGTGTAGTGTACTTGATGTGTAGTGCGAGGCACTACACATCAAGAAGTCAACACCAGCAATCAACAGCCAATTAATGCACAACTATATTCCACCCACTTCAAGACTTCGGTCCAATATTGAAGCATCAAGAAATATGGGCCAATAAAAATAGGCCTTCTGCAGTTACCTACCTTTAATACCCATTGTTTCGTGTCCTGTCGTGTGTTAAAAGTTTATTTTCACCTCATCCAAAACTATTGTAATATATATATATATATATATATATATATATATATATATATATATATATATATATATATATATATATATATATATATATATATATATATATATATATGTTGTAACCCTTTTTTGTGCACTGAAATTATAAAAAAGTTAGATATATACACACACACACACTAAAAGAATAGGGGTGATAGGGGAAGAAAATATCAGTGTTCAGTGAGGATCCACAAGGTCTTCTCTGAGTACTCATTAGTTTCTTCTCCGAGGCTATGGGTCCCTACTCTTGCACCAGAGGTGGTACCCCTTTTAGGTTTGAAATTATATATATATATATATATATATATATATATATATATATATATATATATATATATATATATATATATATATATATATATATATATATATATATATATATATATATATATATATATATATATATATATATATATATATATATATGTATATATATATATATATGTATATATATATATATATATATATATATATGTATATATATATATATATATCAAGAAGTCAACACCAGCAATCAACAGCCAATTATTGCACAACTATATTCTACCCACCTCAAGACTCCGCTCCAATATAGAAGCATCAAGAAATATGGACCAATAGGCTTTCTACAAACACTTCTATTCAATATCCATTGTTTCGTGTTCTGTCTTGTGTTGATACTTTTAATACCCTATTAATATCCTCTAATGCCACATCATCCTTCCCACCTTACTCAAATGTAATGCCACATCACCCTTCCCACCTCACTCAAATGTAGATATAAAATCAGGGAAACGCAAGTTCTAATCAGTTGTGTATTTGTGAAGTCTTTGAAAATGTAATAAGTTTTACGAAACGCGCCCGTGTCGCGTCAGACTAGAAATAAAAATGAATTTTGGAGAAGTGATTTTTGATTTACCTCCAACAGTGAAGCATAATGTACGAAAGATTGAGAAAATTCGTGTTAGAATTATTAATCTTACTTTTTCGGTCATATTTAATAAAATATATATATATGTATATATATATATATACATATATATATATATATATATATATATATATATATATATATATATATATATATATATATATATATATATATATATATATAAATAAAAAATGTAATGTTCCTTTGTTCATAATCGCTAATCTCCGGAATTTTTTCACCGATTCCCACAACGTTCCATTCGCATCCGAGCAGCTTTTTATATTCATACTATATAGATGTCACGTCTGTGACGATAAAAATCCTGCTTTTTCTGAAAAACTGTTTTTCATGTGAGGGAAATCTTCGAAACATCTTTACAGATTGCGTAGAAATTTTAACACAACGTGGAATTCGAATAGGCGCGTCTTTTTATATACCTACTATATATCTGCCTCACCTGTGACAAGAAAAAACATGCTTATTTTGAAAAACAGTGCCATCTGTTGGTCGTAAGAGCAACACATGCTGTAATCTCCGAAAGTTCTTCACTGATTGCTTTGAAATTTTGACACAATGTTGCATTCGAATAGGCGCCTCTTTTCATATACCTACTATATAGATGCCACCCCTGTGACAGGTAAAAACATGCGTTTTTGAAAAACAGCGCCATCTGTTATCTTGAGGTTATCTTGAGATGATTTCGGGGCTTTTTAGTGTCCCCGTGGCCCGGTCCTAGACCAGGCCTCCACCCCCAGGAAGCAGCCCGTGACAGCTGACTAACACCCAGGTATCTATTTTACTGTTAGGTAACAGGGGCATAGGGTGAAAGAAACTCTGCACATTGTTTCTCGCCGGCGCCTGGGATCGAACCCAGGACCACAGGATCACAAGTCCAGCGTGCTGTCCGTTCGGCCGACCGGCTCCGTTACAAATAAGATCAACACATGCTATGCTAAATATGTTACGAGTAAATTTCAATGTTTCTGATATCATTGATTAATGGAAATTTCATAAATTTCGATATGTTTTAATTTTGATTTAATTATTTTGTGTGACATTGCGTTGGAATTGAGCTGTGTTGTTAACCATACCGTTCATTTCTTGAGTATAGTTTATTTTTCTATTTTTTTCATTATTTTAATTTCGTTTTTTGAACTTTTTTTCTTATATTTTAGTGATGGGGACATCTGGCGCCAGATTCAAGAAGCAGTTATGCATGTACTTACGAAAGTGTACATCGTTTCTCACTCTTTGATGGCTTTAGTTGCATTTATTAAACAGTTTACAAGAATGAAAACTTGTCAATCAACTGTTGTTATTGTTATAAACAGCCTCCTAGTGCTTCGGAGCTCATTAATTGTTTAATAATTGTATACAAAGCTCCCAAAGATTGAGAAGAGATGTACAGGTTCCTGTTTGCCTAACTTCTTTGTGAATCTAGCCCCAGATCTTTTGATGTTCCCAATTTTCTGATTAGAACATCAGATCATTTGATCATCAGACAAGGGAGTGGGGAATGATGGGAAGGACGAGGGGGGACAGGGGAGGGGGTAATGGTGGGGGAAGACGAGGGGATGGGGGAGGGGGGGGGGAATGGTAGGGAGGACATGGGGACTGGGGAGTAGGAGATTGTGGGGAGGACGAGGGGATGCTGGAGTGGAGGATGAAGGGGAGGAAAAAGGAACAAGGGAGTGAGGAATAGTTGGGAGGACGAGGGGACCGGGGAGGGGGGAATGTTGGTAAGGACTGGGAGACAGGGAAAGGTTGCTGTGGCTCAGGGACGCCCATGGCCGGGTACAGCTAGTGTATATATTATATATATGCTGTACCTAGTAGCCAGAACGCAGTACTTGGCCTACTATGCAAGGCCCGATTTTCCTAATAAGCCAAGTTTTCCTGAATTTATATATTTTTGTTTTTTTCTCATGATATGGAAAAGCTATTCATTTCATTATCTATGAGTTAATTTTTTTATTTTAAGTTAGAAGTAACGTAGATACATGACCGAACCTAACCTACCCTACCTAACCTAACCTAACCTCTTAACCTAACCTAAACTAACATATCTAAGTCAATAATATATGTTGTGAATACATTATAATAATTTTATTTCAAATAAACCAATTGGAAATTTTTTATAGAAAATAAAATAAATCACTCGGCCTATTAGGCAAATCGGGCTTTGCATAGTTGGGCGAGAAGTGCCTTCTGGCTTCTAGGTACGACATAAAATATATATATATATATATATATATATATATATATATATATATATATATATATATATATATATATATATATATATATGTCGTACCTAGTAGCCAGAACGCACCTCTCAGCCTACTATGCAAGACCCGATTTGCCTAATAAGCCAAGTTTTCATGAATTAATTGTTTTTCGACTACCTAACCTACCTAACCTAACCTAACCTAACTTTTTCGGCTACCTAACCTAACCTAACCTATAAAGGTATGTTAGGTTAGGTTAGGTAGGGTTGGTTAGGTTCGGTCATATATCTACGTTAATTTTAACTCCAATAAAAAAAATTGACCTCAAACATAATGAAATGGGTAGCTTTATCATTTCATAAGAAAAAAAATTGAGAAAATATATTAATTCAGGAAAACTTGGCTTATTAGGCAAATCGGGCCTTGCATAGTAGACTGAGAAGTGCGTTCTGGCTACTAGGTACGACATATATATATATATATATATATATATATATAAATATATATATAGTTATAGATATATATATATATATATATATATATATATATATATATATATATATATATATATATATATATATATTATTAAATATGACCGAAAAAGTAAGATTAATAATTCTAACACGAATTTTCTCAATCTTTCGTACATTACGCTTCACTGTTGGAGGTAAATCAAAAATCACTTCTCCAAAATTCATTTTTATTTCTAGTCTGACGCGACACGGGCGCGTTTCGTAAAACTTATTACATTTTCAAAGACTTCACAAATACACAACTGATTAGAACTTGCGTTTCTCTGATTTTATATCTACATTTGAGTGAGGTGGGAAGGGTGATGTGGCATTAACACAAGACAGAACAATAGGGGATATTAATAGGGTATTAAAAGTATCAACACAAGACAGAACAGAAACAATGGGTATTGAATAGAAGTGTTTGTAGAAAGCCTATTGGTCCATATTTCTTGATGCTTCTATATTGGAGCGGAGTCTTGAGGTGGGTAGAATATAGTTGTGCAATAATTGGCTGTTGATTGCTGGTGTTGACTTCTTGATGTGTAGTGCCTCGCAAACGTCAAGCCGCCTGCTATCACTGTATCTATCGATGATTTCTGTGTTGTTTACTAGGATTTCTCTGGCGATGGTTTGGTTATGGGAAGAGATTATATGTTCCTTAATGGAGCCCTGTTGCTTATGCATCGTTAAACGCCTAGAAAGAGATGTTGTTGTCTTGCCTATATACTGGGTTTTTTGAAGCTTACAGTCCCCAAGTGGGCATTTGAAGGCATATACGACGTTAGTCTCTTTTAAAGCGTTCTGTTTTGTGTCTGGAGAGTTTCTCATGAGTAGGCTGGCCGTTTTTCTGGTTTTATAGTAAATCGTCAGTTGAATCCTCTGATTTTTGTCTGTAGGGATAACGTTTCTATTAACAATATCTTTCAGGACCCTTTCCTCCGTTTTATGAGCTGTGGAAAAGAAGTTCCTGTAAAATAGTCTAATAGGGGGTATAGGTGTTGTGTTAGTTGTCTCTTCGGAGGTTGCATGGCTTTTCACTTTCCTTCTTATGATGTCTTCGATGAAACCATTGGAGAAGCCGTTATTGACTAGGACCTGCCTTACCCTACAGAGTTCTTCGTCGACTTGCTTCCATTCTGAGCTGTGGCTGAGAGCACGGTCGACGTATGCGTTAACAACACTCCTCTTGTACCTGTCAGGGCAGTCGCTGTTGGCATTTAGGCACATTCCTATGTTTGTTTCCTTAGTGTAGACTGCAGTGTGGAAACCTCCGCCCTTTTCCATGACTGTTACATCTAGAAAAGGCAGCTTCCCATCCTTTTCCGTCTCGTAAGTGAAACGCAGCACGGAACTCTGCTCAAATGCCTCCTTCAGCTCCTGCAGATGTCTGACATCAGGTACCTGTGTAAAAATGTCGTCAACATACCTGCAGTATATGGCCGGTTTCAGGTTCATGTCGACTAAGACTTTTTGCTCGATGGTACCCATGTAGAAGTTTGCAAACAGGACACCTAGGGGAGAACCCATGGCGACCCCATCTACTTGCTTATACATGTGCCCATCCGGGCTCAAGAAGGGTGCCTCTTTAGTACAAGCTTGGAGTAGTTGGAGTAGCTTGTGTTGATAGTTGGAGTAGTCTTGTGTTGATACTTTTAACACCCTATTAATATCCCCTATTGTTCTGTCTTGTGTTAATGCCACATCACCCTTCCCACCTCACTCAAATGTAGATATAAAATCAGAGAAACGCAAGTTCTAATCAGTTGTGTATTTGTGAAGTCTTTGAAAATGTAATAAGTTTTACGAAACGCGCCCGTGTCGCGTCAGACTAGAAATAAAAATGAATTTTGGAGAAGTGATTTTTGATTTACCTCCAACAGTGAAGCGTAATGTACGAAAGATTGAGAAAATTCGTGTTAGAATTATTAATCTTACTTTTTCGGTCATATTTAATAATATATGTCTACAGGAAAGACTGCTACCAAAATATACTAATATATATATATATATACAACTTTAGAACACTTTCCCACCAGGAGACTCGAACCCTAGCCAGCACAGAAGCCTTCCAGCAACTGGCATAACAGGTACGCCTTAACCCACTCCACCACCTGCTCAGACCCTTAAAAGAGATGGTAATTTCGGAGTATTTATACACTCCAAAAACTACAACCTCCCAAGAGCACTAGAGCAAGTGAGGGGTCATTTTTACGTTTTTTCATCAAGTCCCTGTTAATATGGGAGAACACTGTGCCTATGCTAAAGGCACAACTCTCCAAAACACGAGAGTGAAATATACAACTTTAGAACACTTTCCCACCAGGAGACTCGAACCCTAGCCAGCACAGAAGCCTTCCAGCAACTGGCATAACAGGTACACCTTAACCCACTCCACCACCTGCTCAGACCCTTAAAAGAGATGGTAATTTCGGAGTATTTATACACTCCAAAGACTACCACCTCCCAAGAGCACTAGAGCAAGTGAGGGGTCATTTTTACGTTTTTTCATTAAGTCCCTGTTAATATGGGAGAACACTGTGTCTATGCTTAAGGCACAACTCTCCTAAACACGAGAGTGAAGTATACAACTTTAGAACACTTTCCCACCAGGAGACTCGAACCCTAGCCAGCACAGAAGCCTTCCAGCAACTGGCATAACAGGTACGCCTTAACCCACTCCACCACCTGCTCAGACCCTTAAAAGAGATGGTAATTTCGGAGTATTTATACACTCCAAAGACTACCACCTCCCAAGAGCACTAGAGCAAGTGAGGGGTCATTTTTACGTTTTTTCATCAAGTCCCTGTTAATATGGGAGAACACTGTGTCTATGCTTAAGGCACAACTCTCCTAAACACGAGAGTGAAGTATACAACTTTAGAACACTTTCCCACCAGGAGACTCGAACCCTAGCCAGCACAGAAGCCTTCCAGCAACTGGCATAACAGGTACGCCTTAACCCACTCCACCACCTGCCCAGACCCTTAAAATAAATAAATATATATATATATATATATATATATATATATATATATATATATATATATATATATATATATTTATATATATTTATATATATATTTATATATATATATATATATATATATATATATATATATTTATATATATATATATATGTCGTACCTAGTAGCCAGAACTCACTTTTCAGCCTACAATGCAAGGCCCGATTTGCCTAATAAGCCAAGTTTTCATGAATTAATTTATTTTCTCTATTTTTTTTCTTATGAAATGATAAAGCAACCCATTTCATTATGTAAGAGGTCAATTTTTTTTTATTGGAGTTAAAATTAACGTAGATATATGACAGAACCTAACCAAGCCTACCTAACCTAACCTAACCTATCTTTATAGGTTAGGTTAGGTTAGGTAGCCGAAAAAGTTGGGTTAGGTTAGGTTAGGTAGGTTAGGTAGTCGAAAAGCAATTAATTCATGAAAACTTGGCTTATTAGGCAAATCGGGCCTTGCATAGTAGGCTCAGAAGTGAGTTCTGGCTACTAGGTACGACATATATATATATATATATATATATATATATATATATATATATATATATATATATATATATATATATATATATATATATATATATATATGTCGTACCTAGTAGCCAGAATTCACTTCTCAGCCTACTATTCAAGGCCCGATTTGCCTAATAAGCCAAGTTTTCCTGAATTAATATATTTACTATAATTTTTTTCTTATGAAATGATAAAGCAACCCTTTTCTCTATGTATGAGGTCAATTTTTTTTATTGGAGTTAAAATTAACGTAGATATATGACCGAACCTAACCAACCCTACCTAACCTAACCTAACCTATATTTATAGGTAAGGTTAGGTTAGGTAGCCAAAAAAAGCTAGGTTAGGTTAGGTTAGGTAGGTTAGGTAGACGAAAAAACATTAATTCATGAAAACTTGGCTTATTAGGCAAATCGGGCCTTGAATAGTAGGCTGAGAAGTGCGTTCTGGCTATTAGGTACGACATATATATATATATATATATATATATATATATATATATATATATATATATATTTTAAAAGATAATAGAAAAAAGGGAAGGGAGTACCACCTCTGGCTGGAAGAAGGGGGACCCATAGCCTCGGAAGAAACCACACATAATGCATTGGAGGGAATGTAGGTCCCCTCCAATACAGTTTCTGTGTCCTTTTCTCCTACCACCCCCTTCCTTTTTTTTTTTTCCTTTATTGTGTATTTAAAGGTTACAAAACATAGAAGACAAATGCCTAAAGGTTATGGATCTCTTGAAGCTCCTGCGCTTCTGGACAGGAACCGAGGACGCAGCAAGCATTTAACCTCTGGATCGCCACAATTTAACCTCTGGATCGAAGTGCGGGGAAATCCGGGTTTTGGACCCCTAGGATGCGAGGTTCTCTCTCCGCTGGGAACCTAGCTGAGACGAGGCTTCTCTTGATGATGTCATTGACCTCATTGTGTCTTGCATGCCAGCCCTTTGTGCTTCTGCAATGCAACCCATGCAGTCCGTATTGGTCTGCTTCCACCCTGTTGCAAATACACTTGTATTCAGTGTGAATTGGGGCACCAAGGCGGAGGGCCACTGCTACACGAAGGGATTCTGGATCTAGACGCGTGCTTATTGCTGACATGGGTACTGCCAGGAGGAAGTCTCCTGCATGGGGGGCACGCACTGCTCTGAGGCGTGCTTTTTCCTTGTCTGATGTTGCGACGCTGAGCATGGCATCAGCTACTTTTTCCACTAAAGGGTGGTCCCAGCTGGACTGTTAGTGTTGTTTTGTTGGCTCTATAATGGTTGCTGGGGCTGCAAGAACATCCCACTGATTTGAACATTCAGTGAAAGCAGGATCGTGTAGTCCTTCTGAATCTCTCAGGGTTGCAGGTAAATTATCTCTGACGAGGTCGTGCGATGCATGGGAGGAGGAAAGGAAGGCTGGTAGAGCAATTTGGGAGGCTGTGCGGACACCAAGGCCGCCGAGTCTTACAGGAAGGGTTGCTTGCTCCAACTGAGAGTCGTCCAATGGCAGGTTCAGGACTTTCACCAGCATGGACCTCAGAAGGGTGTCATACACATTTAACTTAGGGCTGCTGTAGGATGGAGAACATCTCAGAAAGTAGGTCAACTTAGGGAGAGACAGGCATCTTGTAACGAGAAAGAGAGCATCATGGGCATCAATCTTGTGAATCCTGTCCAGCATTCTCTTTAGGTCAGTGATTTTTGCAGCCAAGACCTCCTCGATTGCTCGTGGGCCAATGGGGGCACCCAGGAGAATGCAGTCCGGTGGCTCGACAACGAGAATGTCTGGAAAAACATTTTGTATTTGCCCAGTGATGTCTGGGTTGCGGGAGATTATTTCACATTTGGATGCATTGAGAATGAGGCCTAAGGCTGCTCCCTGCTCCTGGATTTTCCTTATATACTCCAAAATGGTTTCCGGAGTTCCAGCTAGAGTGCCATCATCCAGGTACCAGATGTTTAACTCGCTTGTCAGACTATCAGTGACCTCTTTGATAGCTAGGCAGAAAAGGAGGGGGGCTAAGGGGTCACCTTGTTGAACACCTTCACAGGAGTTTATTTCATGCTCATCAAAAAGAAGCTTAGAGTCCCCACTGTAGCACGATCGGATGAATGGGTAAAGGGGACGGAAATGGTTGTGTACAGCCCTGAGGACAGCGTCTCGTCTGACTTGATTGTAGGCATTTTTGAAGTCAAGCTTTACTAGTGCCTTCTGGTCCGGGTGATCAGCAATGTAAGCCCGCGCTGCATGTGCTGCAGCTTCACAACCTAGGGGGATCCCAAACCAGAGCTGATGAGTTTTCAGCAAGGTGGCTGCTTCCTGGCTGATAGATCTGACTGCAGCCTTAGCTACGAGGCGTCGGAGGGTGTTGCCAACGGCAATGGGCCTGATACCCCTATCCTTCTTCTTTAGAGCACAGAGTGCTGCTCCATAAAAGACAGGCCTGATGTCCTCAGGGATGCCGCCAGCCAAACACATGTTGGAGAATCTGGTAAGTTCCACTAGAACTTACCAGATTCTTTGCAGCATCTCCAAGCACCGGGTTCAGCATTTGTTTGATGTGCTGGGGTCTTAGGCCTGTAAAGCCCCCTGCTGAACCTGTTGGGAAAGACATGGCTGCTTTGTACACCTCAGATTCTCGAACAGTCAAGTGTTCTATGCCAGTATTGTTTTCCTGGGGATCCCTGCTGCTGTCGGGGGCTCTGGGTGGGTGTTTGTCTTGAAGAGCCTCTGCTGTCGTGGCGTTCCTGGGGGCAATAGTGTCATCGCTGGTCATGATTCTGATGGCACCTGAGGTATTGCCCTCTTCTATTTTCCTGGTGATCTGTGCTCTCATTTTGTGGTTCTCAGATGAGTTATTGTTGGTCGTCCTGCGGCTGGTGTTCTTGGCACGAGGAGGGAGGCGGACCAGGTTGTCTGCTCTGGGGAATTCATTAAGTGCCCTGATTACAGAGGTTGCTAATGACTTGTCTCTCCTGGGCAGTAATGCTAGGCATGCATTCCCAAATAGAAGGAGATTGTGCCACGATCCTGAGGTTCTGGGAGCATTGTTGACCTTTGTCAGCAGACTGGTGAGTTTGGCTGCTGCTTGATGATGGGCAGCCTTGGGGATGTGGGGCAAGGTCCTGGTGGACGTCGCTTTGACTGCTTCAAGCAGATTATCTGCTGAAATGAAGTTGAGGGAGGTATTGTTCCTCGCTCCTGCAGCAGGTTGTCCATCGTCACTGCCCCAGGGCAGGCGCCTAGACCCTAGACAACCACCTGAATTGGCAGAATGATAGCGGACAGTTCCATTTGAATTGAGACGATACCGTCTGTCACACACTTGACAGTTTCCTCTTGGGTGGCCATCTTCTTGGCTGGAAAGAGGCTGTGTGTCAGGTGCGACATGTGCCATGCCTAGATGTGATGACGCCTGGCTGCCGCCTGAGTGCACCCTCTCCTTCCCAGGTGGAGAGTAACACGGCAAGCATTACCCTCCTGGGGGAGTTGGGCATGGCCTGGGCACCGTGTGTGGGTAGGCTGTGTGTTGATGGGCGGCTGGCTGGGTCGGGCGCAGGTAGCGGGGTGGGGGAAGATGGCGGGCGGGGGTGGTGGAGGGGGGGCACGCGAGGGAGGCCGCCGTCACACTTGTTACACACTATCAACACTCGGGGAAATCACTAGTGCACTTTGTTTTTAACACTACACTCACCGATTTGCTTATGAACGCAATAACTTTCCACTAACATCACTGTAGGCAGCTCGAGAGCCTCCCCCCATCACTCCCCCCTCCCCTGGCACCCCCCTGGGGGCTGGTGGGTGGCGGCACTGAGACGGCGGCGACCCTCCCCTCACCCTTACCCATACACGGTACCTGCCTCGCCATACACAAAGCTCAGACAACGCACCTTTCTACGTTCATAGTGTTGGAATGAAGGAGATAGGGTTCTTCTTGTCACCCCCGGGGCCTTCAGCAGGTATTCATACCTACACAGGTCAAGTCTTGGCTGGCTTAGGCATCGTGATCCTCGTTGAAATTGGTTCAAGTGTAGGACCTTGTTCACCACGTGTCCGTCCCCCTCTCTGTACTCCCTCATGGCATATATATATATATATATATATATATATATATATATATATATATATATATATATATATATATATATATATATATATATGTATATTTTGGTAGCAGTCTTTCCTGTAGACATATATTATTAAATATGACCGAAAAAGTAAGATTAATAATTCTAACACGAATTTTCTCAATCTTTCGTACATTACGCTTCACTGTTGGAGGTAAATCAAAAATCACTTCTCCAAAATTCATTTTTTATTTCTAGTCTGACGCGACACGGGCGCGTTTCGTAAAACTTATTACATTTTCAAAGACTTCACAAATACACAACTGATTAGAACTTGCGTTTCTCTGATTTTATATCTACATTTGAGTGAGGTGGGAAGGGTGATGTGGCATTAACACAAGACAGAACAATAGGGGATATTAATAGGGTATTAAAAGTATCAACACAAGACAGAACAGAAACAATGGGTATTGAATAGAAGTGTTTGTAGAAAGCCTATTGGTCCATATTTCTTGATGCTTCTATATTGGAGCGGAGTCTTGAGGTGGGTAGAATATAGTTGTGCAATAATTGGCTGTTGATTGCTGGTGTTGACTTCTTGATGTGTAGTGCCTCGCAAACGTCAAGCCGCCTGCTATCGCTGTATCTATCGATGATTTCTGTGTTGTTTACTAGGATTTCTCTGGCGATGGTTTGGTTATGGGAAGAGATTATATGTTCCTTAATGGAGCCCTGTTGCTTATGCATCGTTAAACGCCTAGAAAGAGATGTTGTTGTCTTGCCTATATACTGGGTTTTTTGGAGCTTACAGTCCCCAAGTGGGCATTTGAAGGCATAGACGACGTTAGTCTCTTTTAAAGCGTTCTGTTTTGTGTCTGGAGAGTTTCTCATGAATAGGCTGGCCGTTTTTCTGGTTTTATAGTAAATCGTCAGTTGTATCCTCTGATTTTTGTCTGTAGGGATAACGTTTCTATTAACAATATCTTTCAGGACCCTTTCCTCCGTTTTATGAGCTGTGGAAAAGAAGTTCCTGTAAAATAGTCTAATAGGGGGTATAGGTGTTGTGTTAGTTGTCTCTTCGGAGGTTGCATGGCTTTTCACTTTCCTTCTTATGATGTCTTCGATGAAACCATTGGAGAAGCCGTTATTGACTAGGACCTGCCTTACCCTACAGAGTTCTTCGTCGACTTGCTTCCATTCTGAGCTGTGGCTGAGAGCACGGTCGACGTATGCGTTAACAACACTCCTCTTGTACCTGTCAGGGCAGTCGCTGTTGGCATTTAGGCACATTCTTATGTTTGTTTCCTTAGTGTAGACTGCAGTGTGGAAACCCTCCGCCCTTTTCCATGACTGTTACATCTAGAAAAGGCAGCTTCCCATCCTTTTCCGCCTCGTAAGTGAAACGCAGCACGGAACTCTGCTCAAATGCCTCCTTCAGCTCCTGCAGATGTCTGACATCAGGTACCTGTGTAAAAATGTCGTCAACATACCTGCAGTATATGGCCGGTTTCAAGTTCATGTCGACTAAGACTTTTTGCTCGATGGTACCCATGTAGAAGTTTGCAAACAGGACACCTAGGGGAGAACCCATGGCGACCCCATCTACTTGCTTATACATGTGCCCATCCGGGCTCAAGAAGGGTGCCTCTTTAGTACAAGCTTGGAGTAGTTTCCTCAGAATACTTTCTGGCATGTCAAGAGGAGTACAGGCTGGATCACGATACACTCTGTCGGCTATCATTCCGATTGTCTCGTCCACAGGTACGTTGGTAAACAGCGATTCTACGTCCAACGAGGCTCTTATCCCTGTGGCCCGTGCGCCCCGCAGTAGGTCACTACCAAAGATACCTTACAAGCAGAACTTATTGCAGAAGGAGGAAAGAATCGAGGCCACTACAGAAGCACCATACTGTCCCCCGAGCTTAGAGCGGCAGCTAAAAGCCTTCGTGAGAACAAGGAGATAGTTGTCAGGAGAGGTGACAAGTCGCCAATATATGTCATTCTTAAAAAAGACGAATATCTGGCGAAAATGAACATCATACTCTCTGACCAAACTAAGTTCCAAAGGGTAACGAAGGACACTACAGCCGAATTAAAAGCAAAGGTCAACAAACTGATCGAAACTGTGAACGCCAAGAAATCCGGACTCCACCTGCCAAAGATCATTGGGGAATATAAACCTGGATATGCGTATGGAAATGTCAAGACGCACAAGCCTGGAAACCCACTTCGGCCAATCATTAGCCAGATACCCACACCCACGTACAGATTGGCGAAGCGACTCAACGGCCTGCTGACTCCTTATGTTCCTTGCGCCTTCAGCCTGAAGTCTCCAAAAGAATTTGTGGACTTACTGCGGGGCGCACGGGCCACAGGGATAAGAGCCTCGTTGGACGTAGAATCGCTGTTTACCAACGTACCTGTGGACGAGACAATCGGAATGATAGCCGACAGAGTGTATCGTGATCCAGCCTGTACTCCTCTTGACATGCCAGAAAGTATTCTGAGGAAACTACTCCAAGCTTGTACTAAAGAGGCACCCTTCTTGAGCCCGGATGGGCACATGTATAAGCAAGTAGATGGGGTCGCTATGGGTTCTCCCCTAGGTGTCCTGTTTGCAAACTTCTACATGGGTACCATCGAGCAAAAAGTCTTAGTCGACATGAACTTGAAACCGGCCATATACTGCAGGTATGTTGACGACATTTTTACACAGGTACCTGATGTCAGACATCTGCAGGAGCTGAAGGAGGCATTTGAGCAGAGTTCCGTGCTGCGTTTCACTTACGAGACGGAAAAGGATGGGAAGCTGCCTTTTCTAGATGTAACAGTCATGGAAAAGGGCGGAGGTTTCCACACTGCAGTCTACACAAAGGAAACAAACATAGGAATGTGCCTAAATGCCAACAGCGACTGCCCTGACAGGTACAAGAGGAGTGTTGTTAACGCATACGTCGACCGTGCTCTCAGCCACAGCTCAGAATGGAAGCAAGTCGACGAAGAACTCTGTAGGGTAAGGCAGGTTCTAGTCAATAACGGCTTCTCCAATGGTTTCATCGAAGACATCATAAGAAGGAAAGTGAAAAGCCATGCAACCTCCGAAGAGACAACTAACACAACACCTATACCCCCTATTAGACTATTTTACAGGAACTTCTTTTCCACAGCTCATAAAACAGAGGAAAGGGTCCTGAAAGATATTGTTAATAGAAACGTTATCCCTACAGACAAAAATCAGAGGATACAACTGACGATTTACTATAAAACCAGAAAAACGGCCAGCCTACTCATGAGAAACTCTCCAGACACGAAACAGAACGCTTTAAAAGAGACTAACGTCGTCTATGCCTTCAAATGCCCACTTGGGGACTGTAAGCTC